>NW_007578719.1:154186-173128 GCF_000690725.1 Stegastes partitus
CACGATTTACTGATGCGTGGGAACGAGTTATTTTTATTTCTTAGCGATGTCACCAGACGGGCTCCGTAGTAGAGATGTAGTTGAAATATACACTTTTTAAAATGGAATAGCGGTACGATGGCGAAGAAAAATTAAAAACTACATCTCCCAGAAAGGATGTGCCCATCTGCGCAGACTCAGTGGCAGTGAATACTTGCCCCATTCCCTCCTCCCTACTATAATGCTAGCTAAGATGGTGGTTTGAGCGTAAATTGTCTCCACAATACCAAGAAAAGAAAGGGGCAGAACATCTTTATAGCCTTTTAATTACAACAGAACAACACAACTACTGTTATCTTAAGTGACCGTTTATAGAAATTTTGACATTTCAGATACATTGGCTCGCAGTCCCCGCCCAATTTGGTGTGACTCCCTTGGAGTGGAATCCTAAGCTAAATACGGACAGGGTAAGTAACGCTAACGTTAGCCAAGTTGCTAGCTGGGTTAGATTCTACCTCTGCGTATAAAGGACACTTGTGTCTGTTGCGATTTTATTGACTGACTGTAGAGTTCCCTCAAGCTTTCTGAATCGCTGTCCAGGTAATCTTAATGTCGTTAGAGCATTGTCAGTTGTCTGTAGTGCCACCAACTTGGTTCCAGTTCAATGTTAGCTTGTGTAGGCCTCGTCGTAAGCTCGGCTCCAAAAGCTCGTACACTCTGGTGATAATGTAGCATGCTAGCTGCTAGCGCTTAGCAGAAAGCAAGCTGTCACTTTCTATGTAGGAGTAACCGTACCGTTATGTCATACGTTTTACTAAACCGCGAACGTTAATATTAAGTTAATATTAATTTCTAAATGTTTTGTTTCAGGCAAGAACTGTACAGTTAGCCCTGTAATCTTGCTATCAGTCAGACCGGCTTCTTTTCCCAATTCGCGGCTAGCGTTAGCTTAGCTAAACGTTAGTCAAATAACATCTGTCATAAGGTACGATCCAACAGACAGAGCAGCTAAAGTTACCAGCCAGGCTAACGAGTAATTCTGGCTCCGTACACGACTGTACCAATGATGCCTGCGAGTGAAGCTGGAAAGCGGTGATACCTCAGTGCATGTCAGTTTATTAGCAAAATGCTGCCCAGCATATACACTGTTGGCGTTTCCTCTAATTCAACTTAACACTGTCGGTTTTTATCAGGCTGTATTTGTCACCGAGTTCGCCTTTTAGCAGCGATGTTGTCAAACCAGGCAGGTGTTTAGATGATACCTACAGGCGTTTCATGTGTAAATAAACGCACTTTGTTGTATTTCCCTTCAACGTCCACCATGACGTGTCGAGTACTGTCAATCCGAGCGAGATACCACAACATCCGCATTATCATTCAGCTGTCATAGTTCTGTTTTTAGCTTGTTTTTGAAGATGTGCAGTCATTTGTCCTTTATTAGGCACACCTAGCAGAAACTAATAATGCTCAATACAAAGACCTGCAACAAATATTACCTCCGTGAATGGTAAAATGTCCAGTTTGTGTTAAATCTGTGTGGTGATCATCTTTTGTGAGACTATCCACAGTTTCTCAGGGTCCAAGGTGAGGCAGTCAGATTGCTTTTGTAGCTTCAGTATGTCAACCAAGAGTCCAAAGCTCTAAGATATTTAGAATGCTATCGGAGGTGAAGGAAAACTGCCAAAAGAGCACATATAGGAGTGTAAAAATGGTTAAATGAGTAATTAGTCAGTAAGGTATGTGCAGATTAATGATAGGATTATCAGCTAGTTCTTTCAGCTTCAAGAGAGCAGTTTCTAATATTTACTTTACCTTTTATGATGTCAGCGATGGTGCTTGTTGATGTCAGTGAAGCAGACAATAGAAACAGCTCTGTGAGCAGCACAGTGCAATTCATCTGTACAGCCAACTACAGTCTTCAGAACAACCATAACTTGGAATCAGCATCTATTAAAAAGTGCCATCATAAACCGAATTTTACACCCGTTATTGAAGTATGGTATATTGCATTACAGTGTAAGGTGGACTTTATGAACCAGCAATTGAGTGTGGTAATTGCTCTGCTGATAAACAGGTAAATCTGTGGAAAAACAGATGTTCCGATAAATATATTTTTCTGCCATTGTCGTCTTTGTTGTTATGAAATTAATTCTAAAGGCTATGTCATCCTGCTTGGTGTGTGTGTAGAGACAACAAGTTCTATTAGATGAAAGAACTGGTTCAGTTGATTATTCTCAGCCATCTCTGGATGAAGCTCTTACATTCAGCTTTTATGTTTTTGTAGCCCTGTGCTCTGTGACCAGCTTCAGTACTCACCCTTGCTGCGCCATAGGATGTCCCACAGCCCTGAAATGAAGGACGACCCCATGGAGTGCCCTCTGTGCATGGAGCCACTGGAGATTGATGACGTCAACTTCTTTCCCTGCACGTGTGGCTACCAGATCTGCCGCTTCTGTTGGCATCGCATTCGCACAGATGAGAATGGGCTCTGCCCCGCCTGCAGAAAGGTGAGAAAAAGATAAGCTGGACATGATTCCAAAAAATTCATCAGAACAGGAGGATGATTTGTCTGTGGTTGGCAAAGCAGAGATGATGATGTTGAGCGTCCAAATGCTAATTTAGGAGGAGAAATTTCTTTTCATCTCTCTTCTGAAGTAGCTGCTTATTCAGAACATCTGTTCATTTTAATTTACAGCTTCACTTTTACAGTTTCAGCTTTTTTGCTTGTAACGCCTGTTGATCTGCCACATTGCCAACCGAAGGTCTCAGTTACTGTCCTTTATAAAGCCACATAATTTAGACTAGAGGGGAATTTTTTCAAATGGTGGATCTCAGTTTGTATTTAAATTCTTTGTGTTTTTGTGCAGCCGTACCCAGAGGACCCTGCTGTGTACAAGCCTCTGTCACAGGAGGAGATCCAAAGGATAAAGAATGAAAAGAAGCAAAAACAGAATGAGAAAAAGCAGAAGGTGACAGAAAACCGCAAACACCTGGCCAGTGTCAGAGTGGTCCAGAGAAACCTGGTGTTTGTGGTGGGGCTCTCGCAGCGACTTGCCGACCCAGAGGTGAGTACAGCATCACCGCTAACAAGATTAGTGACTTATGCTACCAGTGACACTAGAGTGTTGGAACTCGGGGTATTTTAGTTTGATGTGAATAAGTTACTGACTATGACAACTAAAGACACTAGTCGTTGATGTGCTATGACAGGGAATGATTTCTAACAGTGCTGTGTGCAAAAGGACTTACAGTATACCCAAACCTTTGTGTTGCTTTTTGTGTTTTACCCACAGGTCCTAAAACGACCAGAATATTTTGGAAGGTTTGGGAAAATCCATAAAGTGGTCATAAACAATAGCACATCTTATGCAGGTTCACAGGTAAGAGAGATGTGGATTAGTTTAGAGACATTAATGCAGGTAAATCAATATTCATTTTTGTAGTTACTGAACAGTTTGTCTTTTAATAATTGTTTTCTGCGGTTTTATATACCAAGGTGTGCTTTATTCTTTGTTAATTTGTTTACATTAGTTCCATACATTTTCTAAGTTATATGTTTTTTATGTTATTAAAAATAATTCATTGTTATATTGATACAATTGTGATTAGTTACAAATTACCAAGCACTAAATCAATTAATAATGAAAATAATTGAGCATTGCAGCAACAGAGAGCTCATGAATGCAATATACAGCTACAGTAAAATTGTTGTACTTTACTTAAGTTTCCTTTTTTGTGTTTTTTTAGGGGCCTAGTGCCAGCGCTTATGTCACTTACATCCGCTCTGAAGATGCTCTCAGAGCAATACAGTGTGTGAACAATGTGGTTGTTGATGGCAGAACACTCAAGGTAAGATGTTGACCACAATAATATTTCTCTGTGTTACTTGTGTTTAAGTGCTGATCTTGTATATGGCTACGATTAGAGGTTTCATTTGTGTGAAAGCCATGTGATAAATTTTTTTTGGTTTTCTTCCTGTTTCCGGCTGTTAAAATACTCACATCATTGTGTTAAACAACGTAGAATATCTCACTGTAGAATTACACAGAGGAGATCAAAAAAGCATCTTGAACATTAACTTTTTTATTTTTTGTACAAGTTTTCTTTTATCATTGTCTCTGAGCTTTTATTTCTGAATTTCTCTTACAGGCTTCTTTAGGCACAACAAAGTACTGCAGTTACTTCCTCAAAAGTATGCAGTGTCCCAAACCTGATTGTATGTATCTACATGAGCTGGGGGATGAAGCAGCTAGCTTTACTAAAGAGGAGATGCAGGTACACTCTTTATTTCCTCTTCCTAAAATGAGAGATCATTTTGGTTGAAGACTTCATTTTGACTCACGTGTCTTTTTCTTAGGCGGGGAAACATCAAGAGTATGAGCAGAAACTCCTCCAAGACCTCTATAAAATTAACCCTAGCTTTCTACAACCTCCAGCATGTGGAACAGAGAAGTCAAAGAGTAAATCCAACTCCACACAGAGGTTGGATTTAATTTATTTATCTTGTTTATTTAGACCTCCACAGTTGAGCTTAATCGTAGCGTAATGCTTGATGATTTATTTGTGTCCTGCTTTCTAACAGAACCAACAATAGCAATGGTAAAGATGGGTGGCCAACACTGTCAGGGCATAGCAAACTGGCCAATGGGCTTTCAGAAGACCGTAAGTCCCCTCCGCTGCTAGATTATCTAGACCAAGAAGTTATTGCTTCAGATGGGCTAGAAACAGAGCTGGGTCCTGGCCAACGTACTGCCTTGTCCCCTTTCTCCTCCAACTGTGACAGCAACAGGTAATACGGACAACTCCTCAGGAAAAGGCTCAACATATTCTTAAAGAAAATAATTGTGTTTATAATTTGCAGTCAGTATTCTCTGTTCATCAGTTTGTACATTTTCTATCTGCAGTCCCAGTGACAAACCTCCAGAGTCAATCGGTATGGTAAATGGAGAGACTTTACAACAGGTAAATAAAAAAACCCTAACCAGCGTGTTTGGTTAGTTAAATTTTTAAAAAAAAAAGATGAATTGAGTTTGAAAACGACGATACAGCAAGCAATTTTTTCTTTTTCATTTTGTAGATACCCACCAGTGACTCCCCTTCACCTCCCCCGGGTTTAACCAAGCCCAGCCTGGTGGTGCCCATCAGCATGTCAGACCTCACAGCCCGTTCACCCTTTGAGGGTGCGGCAGCTGAGTCTCAGTCGCTCTTTTCAGACAACAGTAACTTCAGGCATCCAAACCCTCTTCCTGCTGGCCTGCCCCCCTTCCCCAGCTCCCCACGCGGCAGTTCCGACTGGCCCATGACCCCCGAACCACAGAGCCTCTTCACATCAGGTGACATGGACCTTCCATGAAAACATTTTGTATAACGTAAAATACCTGCCGAATTGTGTTTTATAAAATATGACGCTACAAAGCCACAACACCAACAACATGTTGACCTGCAGCTGCTTTATTCTGAATGTTTTTTTTTTCTTCCCAGTACTCAGGCTGTTGCAAGCAGTGTAATTATTACCTAGCAAAGCTCTTAAACATAAATACCACTTGCTGGCTATTCTATGAAGAGGATTTTTTTTTTATCAAGCAGAAACAAAATTAAAGTTAAAAGGAGATGAGCATTTAGTTTTATTTACAATTGGGATTTTAAGTACTAAATAGATTTCAAAGAGATTACAGATGTAGCCTTTATCATCTCAATGGAAAAAGGAGTCCAAGTTTTGAGGCGCCACTAACTGATCCCTTTTTCTCTCTCCTCACAGACACAATACCAGTGTCTTCTTCCACAGACTGGCAGGCGGCCTTTGGCTTTGGCTCATCCAGCAAACAGCAGGATGATGACCTGGGCTTCGATCCTTTCGACGTAACACGCAAGGCTTTGGCCGACCTGATAGAAAAGGAGTTGTCGGTGCAGGATCAGAGCCCCTCGTCCCCAGGGCCCCTGACCCAGGGGAGCAGCCATGGTCCCGGCCTGCCACCCTCCAACCCAAACCCTAGCGCCTCCCACCACTTCCCCAGTGGCCTGCCACGCCTCCCACAGCTCCACCACAGAGCCATCTACAGCTCCTTCAGTTTCCCCGGCAGTCACAACAGCCAGGCCAGTCAGCAGCAGCCAGCCGCCAGACACCCCTGGATGGGCGTCCCCACACGAAATAACCTCACACACTTGAACCACTCAGCCAGTGCTGCCTCACACAGTAATTTCCTGGACCTGAATCTGCCCCCTCAGCACAACACAGGGCTGGGAGGGATCCCCATCTCAGGTACCTGACACCTGGGTCACTTTGGCACCTTTCTCTGTCCCATGAAAGCAGTACATGTTAAAACAGAGATGAGATGTGCTACATAATGAAGTTATTTAATATCACAGAGTATGCACACTGCCACGTAGCATTATGATGCTTGTTTTGATTAGCTTTTATTGATTTTACAGAGAGGAAACAAAATGCTGGTAGATGCAGTACTGCAAGTCAACCACTAGTCTGTGATCAAAACACCTGAGGAACTGACATGTCTGTTTTGCTCTCCTCTCCTGCAGAAAACAGTGGCTCTATAGATGGCTTAAATGTGAAAGAATGGCAGGACGGCCTGAGAGCTCTCCTGCCCAACATCAATATCAATTTCGGGGGCCTCCCAAACTCCTCTTCTTCTTCATCTTCCTCATCCTCCAACAGTGTTAATCACATCGGTGGGCCAGCAGGGCCGACAGGCATCTCGCACAGCCTGAGCTGGGACGGCACAGCCAGTTGGATGGACCCTGCTATCATTACAGGTAGAGAATAAGTTCACGACAACGGTTTCAGTCCTTTGTCCAGGATAAGTTCCAAATATGTGCCAGTTTCAGCTTCTGTTTTTTGTCATTGTAAATTGAGTTAGCTGTGCAAAAATATGTTTCATCATTTATTAGTCTCAATCAATTGCTAGGTCTGTAAAATTCTTAAAAAGCAATGAAATATTTACATTTAAAGTCCAAAATGGTGTTTTTAAACTACTTGTATGTGCAGTATACTATTGAAACCCCAACAATATTCAGTGCACAATAGCATTACACAAGGACTGTTGATTGGACAGGACAAATAATTTGAAAATTAACCAAAATATCATTGGGTTAACTGATGCTAAAAATAACTGTTAGTTGCTTCATTTATGTGATGCAAGTGCAAAGTTATTATGGGGAGACAGCTAGAGGGGATGTTTTACAAGGTGTGGGCAAAATGCCATCTTACAATGACAAACCTTGGTACTGTGTGTGTGATTTATGATACTGTTCGTGGTGCAACATCACACAGTTTGGAACTTTAACTAATCCACTTGCAGTTCAAGCAGCTAATGCGGATCATAATTCTACAAACGGCTCTGGTTCTTCACCTTTTTGGTTTAGGTTGAAGAAAAGCCTTTTCATTCCTTTAATCACCCCACTGCCCCAGGACACCCCGCATACAATCCATACCGTGTACTTAAGCAGAGCTTTGATGAACACCACAAATCTAAATGTTTTTGTTTTTTTTTTTGTTTTTTTTTACAAAAAGTAGCTTAAGTCTCTGCCTGACAGTCCCCATGAAAACATAACTGAACATTAGCTTCACTGTAGTTTTGTTAAAGAGTCTCTTCCGTGTCGTGTTGTCATCTCTTGTGACCCCTCTGCATCACCCTCACCCCCTCAGGCATCCCAGCCTCGGCAGGCAGCAGTTTAGACTGTCTCCAGGACGACAACCCACCACACTGGCTCAAGTCCCTGCAGGCGCTCACAGAGATGGACGGCCCTGCCAGCTCAGCGGTGCCCACTCCCCAGCCCCTCCACAGCGGCCTCCTCGATGCCCACCTCCCCCTCCATCACAGAGCCGCCGGCGGCTGGGCTCCCTACCTGCCCCCTCCCACAGCCAACCCCGCCAGCCAGTTCCACTCCCCTCCCCCAGGCTTCCAGACCGCCTTCAGACCCACGGGACAGCCCGCCACAGAGCTGCTAC
Organism: Stegastes partitus; assembly: GCF_000690725.1. Taxonomy (NCBI): domain Eukaryota; kingdom Metazoa; phylum Chordata; class Actinopteri; family Pomacentridae; genus Stegastes; species Stegastes partitus. The sequence continues at coordinate 162,129 of NW_007578719.1, forward strand.
AGAGTGCCGCTGTGGACCGCCACTGAACACAGACTACAGCCGGCACCCATCCATTCCCCCACTACCACTTTATACCCAATCATCCTGTAACCCGCTCCCCTTCCCCCAATGCAATACACACCAATCTGCAGAGTATGAAAAATTAACAAAGTAACAAACATGCTTTCTTCTTTTTCTCTTCCTCCTTCCTTTTTGTCTACTCTGAAGGCCTATTTGTTTTTGTTTTTGTTTGTGGCACACAAATTATCAGTACCCTTTGTCTGCTGCCATCACCACTCCTTAGAGCTAGTTCTGGGCGTAACATGGGATTCATTGTGTAGCTTGCTGTTAACAGAGAGCACAAGAATCAGTATAGCATCAAGCGCCCAGTGGTGACACAAGAGTTAAATCCACAAACTGGCAGAGAAACAAATTAGCTGAAGTGAGGTCTTTTTTAAAAGTAACTAATGATTAAGCATGAACAACATTTGTGTTTTTGAAAGTTGAAGTCATGATTAGTTTTCGAGGAATGAAGCAAGCTGTGAATCTGCTCTTTGAAGCTTTGCCCCAAAGACCCTCATCTTCCCCACTCTAACAGGAGACTGTGAAACGGTTAACCCTTACAGCTACGTTGTGAATAAGGCGAGGTGAGAGACAGAGAGAAGAGGGGTTGGCACTTAGCTTTTTTGAGAGTGGGTTAAAAAATAAATATCAAAACTAAAAAAGAAGCTGAGATTTGGTGCGTAGAGAGTGAATGCAGACGACACAGGGGAGTTGGGGGCACAGGCTATGCATGGGCTCCCTGTTAGGTAGGGACACAAATGGCCTGCTTGAGAGGCCACTTGGCTCACAATCTCTTTAGTGGGGGGCTCCCACTGGCCCCATCCTGCTGGAGGGAAAATTTGCTGAACCTCTGTATCAGAGGATAGAGCATTGCCTAACCGCAGGGAGCCAGGGCTTTGGGAGATCGTGGCACACATCCTGAGCACTAGGGTTAGACTCTTACTCACAGTGCCACTGTGTGGTACCTACAATAGCTAGCCCTAACATGGACAGCCACCACATAGATAGGACAATGACTGGATGGATGAGGACAAGTCAAAAATACTAATGAGGGTAGTAAAGGGGTTAATAGGTCCCTTTGTTGAACCCACGAGGGCTTAAACGAGGCCTTAAAATGGACAGAGGAGACAAAGGAGCTTGAGTGATTGGAAGGGGAGTGTCAATGACTGCTGAAAAATATGCAATATTGTATGTGACTTCGGCAACTGTATGTGAGTGTGTGTCACTAAGGTAGGTGCTGCAAGACAATACCAAGTACTGTAGTAGTGATTTAAGGAGCTCTCAGCCTTTAGGATTTCAGATCGACCTCTCCAACCACCGCCTTTTTTCTTTTTGAAGTCTTAATTCTGATCCGTGTTCGCTCTGTCTCTCTTTCTCTCTCTCTCTCTCTTACCCCCACCCTCCCCCCCGCTGCCCCCTATTTAACAGTATTCACAAAAATGAACAAAGTCATCCAGGAGAAACCAACACAGAGTCATACAATGGGTTTTAACATAATTTTGCGAGAAAAAAAAATACAATTTGAGGCGCTTAAAGGAAGTGAACTTTCCTCTGCAGGTCTGGAAAAATGAACCTTAAATAAAACTGAAAACTCAGAGCTGGTGTTTGTCTGCTGTTGTGTTCTCACCCACCCCGATTCAATCACATGCACTTATGAATATTACTCTTTGACGTACTCACCAGCACACCGTATATTACAGCTGAGTAGTATCAGGCAGCTCACTGTAAATCACTCTTGTTTCTTATTCTGATGTCCTCCACTAGGGGGCAGATCACTTTCTGTCAGTGAGGAAGCTCTGCAGTCAAACTTCACTTGAGCACAAGGTGACACAGAAAGACACTGACACTACAGTTTTCACTAGTTTTCCCCCCTGAAAACAAGTATTTGTCAGACACAAAATGACTGACTGCAGCCTAAATGCAGATAATGAGCTAGAATCCCATTTTTTCTCTGCCATATGCTCATCTGTTCAGTGTAGGAGTACTGCTGGGAGCAGAGCATGCGTGCATATCGCTGTCCTTCAGTTTGCAGCTCTGCATTCTCCTCAGCCAATGCAGCAGTAGGTAGTCTGCAGCAGAGAGGTTTCTTTTTTGTCCTGTTGGACTTCTGACAGACATGGGGAGGAGCACGGTCAATACTCGTACGGTGTCTCTACTATTTCTGCAGTTAATAACCGAAAAAGATGCCTCTTTGTATGTTCTATTATTTATGGTTTCTGTGGGAGAATAACAACAGATACATGATTTAAAATGTCAGTTTTCTTATTCAGTTCCATTTAGATTCAGTTATAGCTTAAACGTCAGAGTAATTGTGAAAAAAGATGTTACCTTTACCTGCCACCATCCTCATTTAGCATTTCTAAATGGTATATGAACATTTTTTAGAACACACTGTAATAAATTAGACCTACACATCAGTTTGTTTTAGCTTTTTTTTTAGTATTGGTGTATATGTCCCAGCACTAGCAAAGAAATGTCAGCACAGGGAGGTCAAATTAAGTGCAAGGTCATTTCGAAACAGCATCAAATGATTATTTTTCAACTGCAAACTTACAAATCTGTAAAAAGAAAAAAGGGGGAAAAAAGAAAGAAAGAAAGAAAACAAGATATGGACTTAAAAAAAAAAACAGCATGTAATTCAGTTTCCTGTGAAAGAAAGGAAAGTCTTAAACTGCCAAATGTCTTGTATAGTTTCTCCTTACTCTGACGTACCGATGCCATTTCTGTGTTTGATCGTTGGCCGTCGGGAAACATTTCTGCATCTATAAACTGATAGTTTGTTGTGATTGTGGCGTGTGCTGCAGGAGGCTGTTCAGTTATTTGTTTGGGAAGTTTCAGTGAAAATCCTCAGACCTGCAGCGAGCGCAAACACAACTGCTACCCACAGCAGTGAGGACGCCGAACAGCTCGTCATGGGGAAAGTCAAGATTTGAGTAAGTATTTCATTGAATTATCCATTAAAAAGAATTATTGACACAAACAACACAATCTGCTGATAGTACCTGTGTAGTGATATGAGTATTGGCCTCAAAAATACAGTACAGGTTGAAATTTATACATGTTAGTTATTGTAGAGTGATAACAGTTATAGCTTTCCCTACGACGACACAGTTTCTATTTTATTGTGAAGTATAGGATTGAGGTCAGTGCAAGTCCAGTTAACGACTGCCCACTGGAGTTATAGTGATTCTAATCCAACACACTTTAGGTCTAATTCAGCAAATATGTCCTCACAGTCTGCTAATTGTCCACTCCAAAACAGGGACATCTCTATTCTAGTGTGTCCTGTGCATGTTCCTGTTCTGGATCAGGGGATAGGGTGTCGTGGGAACAAAGTCCTTATGGGCAAGTCAGCAGCCATCTTTGGTAATGACCCAAGTAATTATTTTGATCAAACAAGACCAGGTCCCTGTCTGAATGAATGGGGAGGGGGCAATAATTTATATGCCAGTGCTCCCCAGGACAAAGTGTGATGATGTTGCCCCAAAAATAAGATTTAAAACGTATTTTCCCCCCAACAAGTCATACTTTGATTACACATGCATATAGTTTGAAACACCACATGTGAATCAGTGTAACAACTCAACTGATTGTATGTTTCCTGGGTTCAGCTGTTATAAAGCAGATGATTGGTTTTTTGAGAGGAGTTACAGGACATGAGGCTTTACAGAATTCCCTCAGATTTGTATTCAGGTTTCTCTATGTGGTGAGTCTCCCCATTTTAGCGTCTCTGGTGTGTGACAGAGGGATGGTAAACCTGCTGAATCCTGCTATGTGAATATTCTAACTAGCGTAATACACAGACTGCACAGAAAAGATGGACGTAGCTGCAGGTCTGAAAAGTCTAACACAGAAGTGACCTAAAAGCTGCATTCTTTCCAGCAGCCAACAGGAGATGACTTCTGCTGAACACAGTGTGAGGCTCACTTTGCCAATAAAGTAGGGTAAGTTTTAGGATGCCAGCTTGTGATTAAGAGTTTGCTATCGTCGTGTGCAGTGTCCTTGAGTTCTGATCGACCCTTCGCTCTTTTTCAGTGAATCAAGGTGATGAAGGTCGGATTCTGAACTCGAGGCTTCAAACCAGGAGTCCACAAAGCAGCAGGTGACATCACGGTTTCCATTTTTTATATACAGCGTACAGCTAAATGTCAACAATCTCTCTTCACAATCACAGACTTCATCCTTAATACACAATTATATCTGCTATTGCTATGTGATTTTATAAAACGTTTGTTGAATGCTTACTGTTTATGAATGCCCAGTAGGTGTGGTTACGGTGACGTTAAACAAAAATGAATTGCATAAAATGGAGAAAAACTATAAAGTTTCCCATTAATAAAATGTAACCAATGGACATTTGTTGGTAATCCTCTGGAGTCCATGCTTATTTCTCTTTCTGTGCATTTATCTTTGCATTTTTTTTAACTGTCCTTATCACACATGCTTGGTATCATTTTTCTACACATGTTGCTGATTTGTCCTTTTGTCGATTTAGAATCGAATAAAGTATTATCATTACACAAGTACAACAAAATTAGGTTTTTAATTTCCTTGCTCGATGGTATAGAACAATAAGTTAAAGCATGTATATTCTAGAACAACGCAGCCAGCCTAAAAATTAAAAAGAAAACCTCCAAAATATTATTTGAACAGGTTGCAAAGAACAATCAATTGTTTCATTGTTTATGTACACAAATGCAGCAGAAAAAATGGGGAAAAAAATCTGAATTATCACAATACTTTTTCCTTTGAAACTTGGTCTATAAATCACAGAAAATAAATATGCACTGAAAAAACATTTTTAAAATTATGTTACACAGATAAAACAAGCTCAGTGTATTTAATAATCGCACAAAAGGCGCTAGAGCAGGGGTGTCGAACTCCAGTCCTTGAGGGTCGCAATCCTGCAAGTTTTAGATGTTTCCCTCTTACAACACACCTGATTCAAATGATCAGCTCATCATCAAGCTCTGCAGAAGCCTGATAACGATCCTGATCATTTAAATCAGGTGTGTTGGAAGAGGGAAACATCCAAAACGCGGCCCTCGAGGACCAGGATTCGACACCCCTGCGCTAGAGGGTTATAGAAATTAAACAATTTCTCTGTTATGAAACTAGCTGATGATTCTTTCCTGTGATCCGACCAACTGATTGATCGACTGGTGGTCTCCACGGGAGCGGTGGTGGTGTAACTGGGCTCGCTGGCTGAAACAGACGCCCTGGGATGGTTGGAGCTGCCCCCTCTGGTTTCAGGCTCCAGGTGCTGAGGAGGCACCAGCAGAGGAAGGTGAGTGTGTAAATAATGCAGGCAGGCAGCAGATTCAGGGGCTGTGACAATGAGTCAGCAGCTACACAACGGGGGGGAGCATTGCTGAGAGTGTTCCCGGACCAACAAACACTCATGCACACTTCACTGCACTGAAACACAATGGAGGGATCTTAGTGATGATGCATGCCTGACGTGTTCAAGAATAGCATCTGTTTATTTTCTACAGCTACAGAAAATAGCTCCAGCGTTTAGGGCTCGTTTCTGACTGGCACAGAAATTGCCTAGAAAGACTGCTAGACTTAATGATTAGTTTATTGATTTGCCTGCTTTGCTGAAACTGCATATTCATGCTCCTTATTATAAGGAGATGGAGGAGTACTAGGGAGTGAGGTTGAATGATGAAGCAGAAGAGATTAGAGGGAATTCACAGACATGAACAACACCTGGGTCACAAAGTATTACTAAATTATTACATTTTAAGCACCTATATTTAGATATTTACAGCACTGGGACAATATTGTGACTTTAAATTCTGTAATTCTTTGTAAAATGACTCGTTTTGCCACAAAGTAAGCTGAGCATTTGCAAACCAAGAAGCAGCATTTAACTATGGGCAGGTGTTACAGCAGGACATAGGAGTAAAAGCCCTGATTTTCCACTCTTCCACAGATCTGTCCTCTGCGGGGGTTCGGTCCATTAAACTGCTGAAGCCTTGCTTTCCTTGAGGACTGCAGCTACAGTATGAGGGCATGTGCAGAGGGCACAGTAGCTGCAGTGGCTGGCGTTAAGAGCATGCTGTCTTTACTGAAAGGCGGAGAGAGATTATGAGACATGAGAGAAACACCCTTAGAATGAATAAAAGGGACATAAATACTCCACAATGTTACAAGACACTGTCTGGGAATGCATAAGAATCTAGTCATATTTTCTGAAGGGACTGTACAAAAATTATTGAGGTGGAGAGTGAAGGAAAAAATGTTAGCTTGATTAATATTTTTTGTGGACCCTTCCTTTTGCTTAGAAAAACCTGGCATATAGCGGCGTGGATATTTAATCAGTTAATTCAAGTTATTTGCTGGGAGCAGACCTTGTGGATGAAGGTTAGCCTTGACCTTGTCGTAATTTGCAGTTTTTCTTTATTGTACTGAAATTGACATGTTTTTTAGGCGTATCTGAAACAAGAAAGTTATCTAAAAATCCAAACTTACATGTAATTCAAACAGGAGGAGAGTCTGTGGCTTTTACATGACAACAATGTGATGGATGATGATGACGTACACAAGCTGCATTTACATGGACACGAGCATCCTCGTTATGATTAGGGTTTGAAGTGTCCTGTTTTTGCATTTGCGCATGTAAGCATCCTGATCTGATCTCAGAAATCCCGATAAACTTTTATCCAGGTGTTGAGAAACAAGATTAGGCTAGCACTCTGAAATAAACCAGCATACTGTTGTACTTACACGTCTTATCCTGGATTTGAACCAAGCGTTATTCCCTACAACTGTCCAGTTTGTACAACTCTACGTCCGCTCTCATCGGAAGCTGAACTGATGCTCATGTGGTGATTTTTTCTGGTCCATTCTGGTTCAACACAGCCAGGAGTCTTGCATCGCCAGTTCATTCCCTTGCACTGACACAGCATTGCGTAGAATAGTCTGGCTGCACCTTATTATCACTCCGCTGTAGTGGGAAATGCTCTGGGGTGTTTGTATTTCTTCAAACCAGTTTTGTCTTGGTTTATCTTGGTCTGAGAGAACTGGTGTTCCCTCAAAATAGTGAAACTATTTTGGTGAAACATTTGCATGCAGGGAGGTGAATGCTGTCATTAAGATGGATAATAAGCCGAAACAAACTGTCAGGCCTGTTTTATTGCATGATCCAAGTCCTCAGAAAAACTTCACATTTACAGTGTGTAAGCTGCTGCCAGAGACTGCTAAAAACAGCAACATATAGGTAGCAGGAGGAGAGGAGAAAGCAGCGTGAAATGCATGGCCAATAGCCCACTTATACCCACAGTCCACATCTGGTGAGTCAGACTACACCGCCAAACGAGCCTCTACTCATACAGAAATGTTTTCTGCACTCAGGGAGCCTGAACTCCATCGGTTGAAGTGGAGGACATGTTTAATATTTACTGTCACTCTCGTTTCCCATCGCTGCCAATAAGGTGGATGAGCCAAATCCACAACACGGTGTTAGCATTTTTAAGTGCTGAACCTGCCATAAGTTAAAATGGCCTCATTTTCAATTGCCATAGTCAAATTAATTAACAGTTACAGTTCTACAGTTGATGCTGTAAATATCCCAGGTGCCTGTGCAAGCAGCACAAGCACAAAGTAGTCAGTGACTGGAATACCCATTATGTGTATGGGGATATGAGTAAACAAATTTGTCTGCGCTCCATGTAAACGCCACATCCTGGATATGATCAAAGCTCGGATCGGCCTCATAATTAGAATCCAGGTATTTATTTGTCTTTTTATTTTTCCCTGGCCCTGGGCTGGCTGGCTGCATGGAAAACCTGCAGGGACTGCTCTCAGCAGAAAGCACTCTTTCCATTTGTCAGTCTTTGACAAGCGCTCTCACCAGTAGAGCTGCCTGCACTGCAAAAAATGACCATTTTGAGAAGTTATTTAGTCTCATTTAAGGCTGTTAAAACTACAGCAGAAATGCTATATCGGTTAATCAATTCATTGATCAGCAGAAGATTCATGTATAGCTACTGTGGTAATGTGGTTTTCAAGACTAAACCAAAGTCACTGACTGGTTTCAGAGTCTGTATGTCCAACTTGGCATTGCATTGGATATATTTGGGTTTCGGACAAAGCAAATTTGAAGATTTCATTATCAGTTTCAGAAGATCATGATAGACATGTTTAATTTATTAATCAAGGAAATATTAGAAAAATTCAATTGATAATACAAATAATTTTGAGCTGCAACTCTATTAAAACCTAAAATGGAGAACTGAAATAACGTCAGTAGAGGTAGTTAAGTCCACCACCCACCAGGGCTGAGTATTTACATTTACTTGAAACAGGGGAAAACTTTAATTGACTCTCAGTATGCATTCCCTTATTTACTGGCACATTCAGAGGATATTTTTTGCAGTGTGCACAACTCTCAACTGACCCACACGAGCCTTTACTGTAAATTCCACCAGCAGTCCAGTTAATGTGTCCTGGCCAGGAAAACTGACATGCTCCTCCATCATCATACAGTATGTAATGGCTCTGTTGTACCAGGTCTGTATGTAGTGTAACATGGACAGCGGTTGATGTCCAACAATGGCTCTGCATATTCCCCTGTAACTTGCAAAAGTTGCAAAAGACTACTTCTATTACCTCCCTCTTTTGGGTGGTTCTGTAGAAGACGCGGCAGACGTTCAGAAGTTTAAAATGCCATAGTACGACATCTTGTAAACGTTTTTCGGCACAATGTTGAAAGAAGTACCAGATCAGTAGAGTAGAGCAGTGTGTTGTGAATGATGAATGACTTGTACACTGTTAGTAAAGGGTAGATGGTGGTGGAGGTGTCTGACTGGATCCTTGACATTTTTGGAAATACGTTTTGATATAGATTTCCATCAATACCACTTTCATGTCTGTTCAGTAAATATTAGAAGCCTGAGCTGGCAGCCGGGTAACCTGCTAACCTGCCTCTGTCTGAAGGAGACACAACATCCCCACGAACACCTCTAAAGCTCAGTATTTACATATGTCTCGCCAGTATAATCTGTACAAAAAAAACATGAAGAATTTTATCTGAATGCTCATTTCCGAAAGAGAAGTAAAGAGAACATCACATCTTCAGCTTCCTGAGTGTTGACAAAATCACTGCCAAGAAACAGTCCAGCAGGTGACCTCTATAAAACCACAGCAGGCTGATTCAACACCTGTTTTTATGCAGATCAGACAAACAAGAAACACCGTGTTAATGACCTCTTTGAGCAGGGCCAGGATTACTTTACAGTCTTTATGCTAACTGAGGTACTGACATGAAAGTGGCATGAACATTCTCATCTAGTCCTTGGGGGGAAAAAAGATAATAAAAACATTTCCCATGCTTTAAAGCTACTTGTTTAAAAGAGCAGTGACCCTGCTTGTATCAACCATTAAACACCCTTTCCAGCCTCGCAGTGACCTTTGTTGGTGTCTCTAGTCAGCATCCACAGACGACGCTCAGGTTGTGTATGTCTCAGCAGGGCCCCTCGTGCTTCATGGTGATATCCTTCTGTGGTTTTGTATTTGCCAGCCTCCTTGAGCGCCGTGTGGTGATGTAATTGAAGCAGGAAGGTCACAGCGGCAGTTTCGTAGATGTTAAGTTTTGAATTTTCTCCCCCAGACAAGCACGCTGACACTGCACACCAGGCAGGAGAAGCATGTAAACTGAGATCCGCATCGCCTGATACCACAAGGACATATCCAGCCCTGAGCATTGATAGCAGATTCTGCCAAGGCTGGGTGCTTAGAAAGATTCAGTAGTTAAAAATCAAAGTAATTTTCTTTCTCTTTTTTTTTTGCCATGCATGGCAACAGAGTGTGCATGGCTCTGGAGTTTAAAAGGTTGGTCAATTGATCCACCATTTTTAGTCCAGACTTAAATATCTGCACAACTCCTGGATGCACTGTTGTGACATTTCATTCAGTCACTCATGGTTCCCAGACAATGAACCCTAATGACTCTGGTTATCCCCTGACTTTTCATTTAGCACCACCACGAGGTTTACCTCAGAGAACATACGTGTCACTTTTATGACCTGCAAAACTATTCCCAGTTGTACTTTGTTTTAGTGCTGATCATCCATTTTTAACATGGAAGCATGCTAAACAAAAGTGAAAACTTTTTCTCGTTTACACACTGACCACAAGTGGACAAGCAGACAGTGATTTTGTAGTGACAGTGGTTTATACTTCATATAGTCTGTCATCTATTCCTTTAACAACGCCGTCACGGTAGACACGACGCCACATGATGGCTGAATGTATATCTCTAGAAAAACTGGTAGACGGTGACATCAGTGGGTAACTCCTGGGGAACTTTCTGTCTGTATCACTTCAGTGATGTAGCGCTGTCAGTGGCCCGAAGTAAAGCGGTACATTTAACTGGCCTGAGTTTCACAGAGACCATTTGTGGACTTCCACAAGGACGAGGAAATTATGGACGTGCCCTTAATTATTAAACAAGTGTGTCAGCAGCCCGGCCTGATGGAGGTAATGCAAAGAGGAAGTGGGCCAGAGAGAGGGCCTCAGGGATTGAGGGGAGTAAGAGAAGGCTGGTGGGCTTGGACCTGGGGGTGGGGTGGTGTTGGACCCAAGGGCTTTGGCTGCAGCATGGGAGATCCAATAATGCTGTCAAAGCTATTTTGCACATTGTTAACATTCGGAACCTTTATGAGCCTGTTAGAGGTGGACTACTGTGCACAGGCTATAAAGTCGACACCAGAGGACACTTGTGATCTGATATAGAGTAACCATATGATACTGTGCAGGCACAGCTGATTGGGCCACAATGAAAAGGCCCTTGAGAAACATTTTGGATGACATCAACAGGAATGGCATTGCATTTTTTTTTTTTGTACAAGGGATATGGGATGAGTGTCTGTCTTCAAAGAAATCGATCAGGGAATATCAAGAAGCCTGACTCAGGCGAACTGGCCATCCTTTGTGTGTGTGTGAGTGTGTGT
>NW_007578719.1:173193-260537 GCF_000690725.1 Stegastes partitus
AGAGAAAGAGAAACACAATGAAAGACTGAGGCAGTGGAGTAATGAGCAAACACAGCCGCGGTGCATTTGCATGCAGACACGGCTGTGAGCGCTCATCGCTTGATAAGAACATGTTTGCCTAACAGCTGACTTTTCAATTCAAAGAAAGGCGCTCAAGCAGTTGTAAGATACCGTAGAGCTTTCAGGGAAGAGGAGGGAGGTGTTAAGCTCAACGGAGGCCTACTGCACCACTGACCGACAGCATCTCAATTAGTCCAACACGCTGATCAGGGAATACCAGGACAGTGGCTTACACCACCACAGTTTCAATTACATGTTTCTCATTTGCATGTGGAGGGTGGCATGTGGGTGCCTTTGTTGATCTGAAATTTCAAACAAACAGAGAGTTAAGATAACTTTCTAAAGAGTAAGTCTGCGACTGTTGTATATTTCTCTTTTTGCCACAAGGAGACCAAAACTAAGAATGAGTTGGTTATATGTTACCCCTCTATGCCATGGAGCGTGTTGCATTGGGTGGCATCTTCCTTTGTAGCCATAAACACATGGTAGTGGATTTTTTGCTGTTGTTTGTAATGCTTGCAAAAAAAAAAACACATTCCACTTTGCATTTCTTACCAAGTGAAACTATTTATAAGTGACTCTTTTCTGAAGTTTGATGACTTTGGTAGAAACTACTGTGATGGTAGTTTTGTGCCTGAGGAAGAGAACGTCACAACAATACAATGACGGTTTGAATTTTATTTATGAAGCACTTTTAAAAATCCACAATACAAAGTGCTTCACAAGGGCAGCAAAATAAAACACACAATCTGTAAAATCATTAGACTTTAAAAGAAGGTAGATGGCAGATGAAAACAGGATACCACGTCGGAAAAGGAAAAAGACGTTTTAGTAGAAATAAACGACACAGGAACTAAAACTGTCCTTCAGTAAAAATACATTTTAATGCTATGATCTATCCAAAAACATGCAGTGAGTCTGGCCAAACAGGCTAAAACTGGAGCAATTTGACATTTAGGATAAATGTCTCCAGTGTTAGCTGAATAAATCCCCTGAAACTTTTCTTTATTTGGTACCAACAGTTGCCTCTTTATGTTTCATGACAATCTGCTTTTTGAGTCCTAAAATTAGATGTAAAAAAACAAGCAATAAATCGTACAAGTGCTGCTTCTTAAGATCGGTCTGGGGATTTTTAAGAAACTAGATGACAACAAACTACAGACAGAAAACAAGGAAAACAAATGGAAAAACCTCACAATTTGATCCCTACAGTGAAAAAGTTGGCTGCTCTGTTACGCTGTGTGCGGCATTTTGCTGGCATGGTCCGGGTCCGCTTGTCCCTGAAGTGACCCTTCCCTCTGAAGGGTCCGCTTGTCCCTTCAGAGGGACGGGTCATTGCAGATCAATGCAAAGTCATTCAGAGTGTTCATCTTTGTCCTATGATGAAACGCTTCCATCCTGATGGGAACGGCGCCTTCCAGGATGACAGTGTCGCCAGGGCACAGGAGGTCATTTTCATGAATATGAAAATGATGTGAATCATCGACTCTGACCTTCTCAATCGACACATCTCAGCCTAACTGAACGCTTATGAGAGATCTTGAACTGACTTGGTCCACATTGATCTCCATGACCATCATCCAAACAACAAATGAGGGAATATCTTTTTAAAGAATCCCTCTAGTAGAGTTCCAGAGACTTGCAGAATCAATGTCAAGTGCATTGAAGCTGTTCTGGTGGCACATGGTGGCCTTTCTAACATACTTTACATTGGTTTTTCCTCTGATTTGTCACCCATTTGTAGTTACGTGATTACAATCCTCTGCCTTACCACATATAAATGACCAAAAAGTTGGTTATTGTAGCGTTACAGCTTCCTAAGAGGGAATAAAAACAGGATGTTAAAGGGTTAAAAAAATGCACAACACTACAAATAGAGCTGGAGGACAAAGAACAAATAAAGCTTAGCATGTAAACTGTTATCTGACAGCAAAAGACCTTCCTCAAATTACCACTGCACCTTCCAATACCTGTGTATGTTTATATAAGTGAATTAGAGACACGAAGCAGAGGAGAGAGAGCAAACAAAAGCGGTGTGAAATCCTCTACTGTGGCTGAGCTCCTCTTCTGTACGATACGTTCTGTTATTACAGTCCAGTGGGGCTTACCAGCACTCATGAGAGGGAGAAAGAAGGAGAGAGCGAGAGACAAAGACAGACACACAGAGGGAGGGAGAGAGAGAGTGTATGAGCAAGAAGAGTGGGACCAGCGCCAACTCACCCCACCCTTACTGCTGCTGCCTGCAGAGTGAGGAGTGCTGCATTTCCTGAGGGCAATGCAGAGGAAGGCAGAAGAGGCTCTTCTCCTCAGTTCAGGTCACCGTACAGCAAACACACCGAGAGAAACTGAGAGGGACAGAGACACCAAGAGAGAGGCAGATGGACAGAGACACATGAGCTGCAGCATTCGGCGTGATGCCTCTGCAGCCCAATGTTCAGCTTCACACCGTCAGAGGACAGAAGTGGGAATGAATCATTTTCACAGCCCAGAGACTGCACCCACTTATTTCAGTTTCAGCGCTTGATTTGCCTCCGACTGTTCTAAGATTGGACGTGTTTGTCTGCTGTTTTAGGGTTACTGCCCTCGACAGCTGCGTGTGTTTAATATTAAAAGACCTCCTTATCATGAGGTTTCATCTGACAGGCTGTCAGAATCACATGCTAAGAAACAAGATGTTTTAGAGTATGTTTTAAAAGGTTGTAATTTCAATAGGATGGAGAGCAAAATCTATTCTGAAGAGAAACCTTCAACAGCTGATGTAGCAAATATTTTTAGTAATAATTTCATATTTTGATCATTTCTTTCGAGCCAAAATAACAAACAATCTCTTGTTTCCTTAACGGGAGGATTTTGCAGCATCTTAGTCTGACAAACCACCAATTTGATGATATCACTTCAGGCTTAAGGACGTGTAATTTCATAGACTGAGAAAATAAATAGATAATGACAATAATTGCAGCCTAAATATGTCTATGCTTGGCGCGTCAGAGTCCCACTCAGTCTGCGTGAACACAGGAAAAAGGCAGCAAGCGGAGACAGGAGCTCTTCATGCGTCTGAGGTGTGTAACAACTTGCAGGGAATGACAGAGGTAAGCGGTCCCCTCCTGGGACGGGAGGATTAGTGTGGAACCATTACCTTAGCCCCATGAATCACTGCTAATGGCTTCAGTGAGAGGGTACTGTAGTACAGAAGTAACACACATTTAGATGGAGACCTCGGGTTCTGTAACGCTGCAGCATATTTGCGCACAGAAAGGGCTGTGACAACTTACCAGATGGATTCTTTTATGTAAGTTTTGGTGCAGCAGGCCCACAGTGCAGATGTACATCCCCCCCCCCCACAACCCCCGAGCCGAAATGAGCGTACACCAGCAGATCCTTAAAAATTTATTGAAGTTAATGTAAGATGAACTCATAAGTGATATAAGAGAAAGAAAAAACAAATAACCCTTGCATAGATCACAGACCATGCCTTTGTCATCATCTGACAAACTGAACACATTGTAGCATAATCCTTGGTAAACACAACATGACAATGACGGCTGGATTAGATAACACAATCAGAGTTTGGCTTGCGTGTTGGATGTAAAGAAGAGCAGGAGAGTTCAACAGTCCTTTAGCGCTTTGCTCCCAAAAAGGCCCAGCTTCCCTACCAGCAGTTAAACGTGCATTCTTGACAGAAAGGACAAACTCATAGCCATCACACTTCTAATACAAACAAGTACTTCTCATGTATTGTCACCTTTGGCGAGTGAGGTACACAGCATCCCAACATTCGGTCCTGTTCAGTGCCTCCTCAGCAGGCAGTCCAATATCCACACTTTTAATAAACAAGAATGCCTCAAAACCGGTGAAGGACACAGGAGGGTGTGCGGCACAGGCCCTGTTTTAGACACGATGGACATGTTTCCCACAACACAGTATCACTAGAGTCTAGACTGAGATAGGAATGGGCAGAATGTCACTTGAAAGAGCGTTTCAGTCCTAGAACAGAGATAAAGTCTAAGAAACTAGCCCTTGATGTCCTTGCTCACATTCAGAGCCTAGCAAGCACAACCTGAACATCACGCACAAGACGGGGGAGAGTACGGCTCGGATACCCCGGTGCCGTCTTAGTGATGAGGTCAGCGCTAAGGTGCTTTATAGAAATCCAGCAGAGGACACGTTTCACGACAACTTCTCAACAGGGCCTTACAGGAAGCCTTGGTGCAGATGAAAGCAAGGGTTTCTTTTTTAAAACGATGCAACTGTATTATAGTTGATCCACAGTTTGAAAGGCAAAGCTCATGCAGTCTTCCATCGACCATGCAGTTTTTTGCGATCAGTAGGTTTCTGTAGAGATACATTATAGCAGAAGGTTCAGCAGCAGAGAGTTGGAAAAAAACGTGAACATGGCGTTTTGAATGAATCCTGTATTTTTCTTTTTCTTGAAACCAAAAAAAAAAAAAAAAAGACAAACCATGTGTAGTTTTTTTTGTTTGTTTTTTTTAGTTTTTTTTTTTATATATATAGTAGTACACTTCTTGTCCATATCATCTAGTGTATAGCAAGTGATCATAATACAGTAGTTTCATTATCATGGCTTGCTGGAGGAACATTTTATTTTGATATTCCAGTATAAGGCATGTTCTTCCTAAATCAGTCATGTTACAGTGCCACCAAAAAACCAACAAAACAGAAACAAAGGAAAGTAAGAACACACATTAAACTTGTTTTCCATAATTCTAGTATATAGTGGTTAATTTTCTCTATCTTATTCTAGCTAAATAGCATTTTATTCTCATGACATTTTGTGTTATTTTCTTAATTAGATTAATGTTGTCATGTATTATTTTTTTTTATTAGATCTTCTTATTCGTGTTAGTTTGCAGAAGCGTAACATCTGACAGTGAGCTAAAACAAATGAATATGTAAAACATTTTAGGCACCTTCTCTGACTTTCTCTCTAACCGCCGATCAGTCCAGTGAACTGAAGATAGATCCTCTCTAAGTGCATTATGGGCTTCTTCTTCCTTTGGGACTCTGTTATAGGTTTGACTGAACCCCTTTTGCAGCCTTTGTTCCTGACAATAAAACAACTCCAGTCCGACCAGGGTGCTTAATGGGAACTACTACAAAGCCTATATTTGGGTTTTTCACAGGTTTCTCTCGATAAAATGTCCGCCTCTACGTTTGACCCCGCCGACCTGAAAAAATCCCAGAACAAAGGAGTTTTAAACAGCCCTGTTGTGAGTATCTGTCAAGTGATCGCAGTTTCTCTGACATTCAAAATAGATTTTGTTTTCCTACTATTTTTTTAATTTTTTTTTGTACAAAAAGCATCTAAGAAACAGGTTGTCTGTTTTTTTTTTTTTCTATTGCTGTTAAGAATGCATGTTTCTGTTGGGTAACTGAATGCGTAGCACCATCCGTCCATGCCTTCACAGCAGGAGTAGCGCTGCTAACATGAGGGGCATCGTTTGTATTTTCTTCACCTCACGTCAGATTTCATGCACACATCACTACTGTCAAGAATCAGTGTTACGAGAAACTTTGTGAGCAAAGCAAACAATTTCCTGATAGCTGCGTTTAGGAGACTACAATAATTTCTCTGTGTCATTCTATATATAGTATTATAATATATGGTAGTGGGTATTACTTGTGCCCCTCTGTGCGAGAAAGCCTAGACAAGTTGAACAACATTTTATTTTGAACTCCTGACATCTAACATATTTATCTTGCCTGAGGCAGACGCTCTTCATTAGTACAGTACAAAGATCAGTTCCAAATAAAATGACAAACGGTGCCCTAAACTAACCGGCCAGCCACCAATAACGTAAGAAAAATCACTGAATGGAAAATCATCTTGTCCGAAACAATTAACGCAGTCTTGCTTCTGCTTTCAGATAACGTATTATGGTAACAAGACAACAATGGTAGTCCTGTACTAGCACCACAGAGAATAGCCATTGCACCAACAGAAACAACTATGACATTCAAGTAGCACTGCAGTGGAGCTTTTTTTTTTTTTTTTTTTTTTTTGACAGGACCTAGTCAGGAGAGTGCTAAAAAAGAAAAAGAAAAGAAAGAAAGACAAGAAAACAGAGCGTACAGTACAAAATCTTACTATCATTTGGATGAATTCATCTCAATACTGAGTGTAGACTGATGTACAGTAGCTGGAGATTTTCAAGTAGTCGTTACAATGTGTCCCAATCTACCTGCAGTTCGCCTGTCTGGAACAATATGCAGAGAAACTATGCAACGACGTATGAGCAAGCACAGGGAAACAGAAAAAGAAACTCACTAGTAAAAAAAAAAAAAAAAGCAAAAAGATAGCTCAAGCAACAGAATAACATGATTGTGCAAAAAAGATGGGCTGCACTCTGCTGTGCATCGCAATGCCCAAGAACTGCAGTATGACAGATTTAAAAACTACTTAAATTTTTTTACCGCTGTATTCGACACAGATGTGTTTAAACACATTCAGGTGTTTTCCTGTGACACAACAGTGACCCAACGTGGCACTGCTTCAAAGAAACTAACACATCACACAGTCAACCTCATCCCGTCGGGAGAGTCAAGCAATCTCCACAAACTCTCTACAAATGAACGCCCTGATTGTGCGTAGCTTTAAGTGAAAAAAGGAGCAGGATTGTGGTACACTATTTGTCCTAAGTGCTTATGTAAAGGCTATGCTTTGGGACTCTCACATTCAATATTGCATGACTGCAGTTTACACTTAAGGTTCCATTTTGCATTATGGTATAGGAAGCCCTGCATTGAAGCTTGCGGCTCTGCAGCAAGTTTGCAATGACCTCACTGAGGTAGAGACCCTGAAAGGATGCATGGTGCACAAAGAAAAACAACAGGCATAACTAAAAATCTTGATGGATATTCCCTTTTTGAATTGGAATGGTAAACATGCAGAGTACAATACATTGCTGCTTAAGGGCTTAATTAAGTGTGTGACAGCGTGAAAACTGGGTTGTGCATGACAGCATGGATCATCTAGTTTTGTTTTTTTTCTTTTTTGACCAATAGTCACCTGCT
Organism: Stegastes partitus; assembly: GCF_000690725.1. Classification (NCBI taxonomy): domain Eukaryota; kingdom Metazoa; phylum Chordata; class Actinopteri; family Pomacentridae; genus Stegastes; species Stegastes partitus. The sequence continues at coordinate 180,286 of NW_007578719.1, forward strand.
GTTTCAAGCTTGCTCATCTGGCATCTTTAACATCGTAACCGACTGTGTATCAACACCAAAACAGAAGGTAGACCAGCTCTGCTCAACCACACAAATACCACTGTACACAGAGGCACTTTCACTGGTCCTGTTGGTGAAAGGGATAAAGGCACTAGCAACTAATGTCAGAATAATCCTCCGAAATATGACGTGAAATTTGGTATTTGATCCTTTTTTTTTTTAGTGGATTTGAAACCAATATGCAGTAAAATTAGACGTGGAGATGGAAGCATGACTAAAAATATGTTCACTTTTCTTGTTCAAAGAAGGTCCATGCACTGCACTATTGACTAATACTGTAATTGGTGCGTATTATGATTATATGCATTTTTGATAATATTTATTCAGTTTCTTTGTCTACTTTTAAATTAGAAACTCTGCATCCTCAAGGTGGGTTTGGATATATTTGATCACAATTCAGAAACATCCAGAATTTGACTTCCTTAGTTTCCCTGACAATAGGGCACTGCAGAGTGCCTGAATTGCAACAAGCTGAATACTCACGTCATGCATTAAATATACCAGGATACAAAAGTACCTTAGTCGATAGACCATAATGCAGGTTACTTTTTTCATGCTATGATCTCATTTATGTACTGTTCCCTTAAGATTTAACATTCAATTTCTATACTTCTAAATGATTAGCATTTCAAATTAAAAACTCATCCAGTGCACTCAGTATGAAAACAGATGAGGGGGGGGGAATGGAGGCAGATATCCAAAAGAACATCCTTTCCAGTGTGTGAGATATGTCTCATGCATGCCGATATCAAAATGGAAAGTCTCTAATCATGCTCGTGTGAAGCTCACTTTATCATTGTGCTGTGTTGCATCTAAAGGGCATGGCATTGAATCACTTGGTGATAACACAATTACAGCAAATGCTGAGAAAACAGCAGCATTGCAGATGTCCGTGAAGCAAGTAGATCACCATCTGTTTACATCCAAACAAGAGAGATCAGTCTTCCTCCTATAAGGTGCTTTGCTGAGTAGTAGATCCTTTGTGGGGAAGAAAGAGAGAGAAAGAGAGAGGAGGAAGGAGAGGTGAGGGTGGGGAGGGTCTCCTAACTTCTTGGCGCTTACCACTTGGCTGCAGATGCTTGCATGTCTGCAGTCGTTTCTGGTGCATTGTGCAACTTGCTGAAATGTAATCTGTACTCCATGCATAAGAATTGAATGATCACGCCGTCGTCTGATGAGACAGGCTGTGCTCTGCGTCCTTGAGGGAGCCGCGTATACGTGTAATAATCAATGTTTTCTTTTTGATATAACTACATATTCGTAGGATCGGAAGAATTAATTATTCTATCTACCTGTCATATACTCTAACAGCTTTGTTTTTTCTGTTTCCTTTCTGTATAGCTGAGCGTAGTTGTAGGCCTAGTGCCATAGAGCGCTTTGGGGAGGTAAATGAAGCATTCCTAACTGATGGTCTACTCCACATGTGACAGTCCCGTAGAGATCCTAAAGTTCCTAACTAGTGTCTAAACATCTGTAAGCAGCTTGCTTTTATTTACACAGTTTTGGTTGGCTATAGTGCAATTGCCAGTTCTGAGGTTTGCCTCCCTAAAATTGTCGATGCTATTGTTTATGTCTCCATCAATCTCCATGTACTCTGACTTGCTGACGGTAGATGAACTACGGCGGCTGGAGTTGGTTTCAGAGGGGATGTTGGGGTTGCTGACATTCAGCAGCTGGGCCTGCTCTTCTCCCTCGGTCTCCCGGTGGTAGAAGTAGTTGAAGTTGGACACAATGACAGGCACCGGGAGAGCAATTGTCAACACCCCGGCGATGGCGCACAGAGATCCTACAATCTTGCCCCCTATAGTGACCGGCACCATGTCCCCATAGCCCACAGTTGTCATGGACACAACAGCCCACCAAAACGCATCTGGGATGCTGCCAAAGTAGGATCCTTGCTCCTCTGCCTCGGCAAAGTAGACAGCGCTGGAGAACAGGATGACTCCAATGAACAGAAAGAAGATCAGCAATCCCAGCTCTCGCATGCTGGCTTTGAGGGTCTGCCCCAAAATCTGCAGTCCTTTGGAGTGTCGTGACAGCTTGAAGATCCTGAACACCCTGACCAGACGGATCACCCTGAGGATGGCCAGAGATGTTGCCTGCTCCCCCACCCCCTCGCTCTCCGGGTCTTCGGCCAGCTCGGTGCCCAGCGTGATGAAGTAAGGGATGATGGCCACGATGTCGATCATGTTCATCATGTTCTTGAAGAAGGCCGGTTTGCTCGGGCATGCCAAAAAGCGCACTATCAGCTCAAAGGAGAACCAGATGATACACAGAGTCTCAATGACAAAGAAGGGGTCAGTGAGGATATTTGGCTTGTAATAAATGGTGGTGTTCCCCACTCGTTCTATTCGACCCATCGGGTCCTCTTTCAGCTGGGGCAAAGTCTCTAAACAAAAGATGACTATTGAAATGAGGATCACCATCACAGACACGATGGCGATCCCTCTGGCGGTGCCTGAGCTCTCCGGATGCTCGAAGAGGAGCCAGATCTGACGCTGGAACTCCTTCTCAGGTAGAGGACGCTCCTCCTCCCTGATGAAGCCCTCATCCTCTCGGAACTTCTCCATGGCGTCCACTCCCAGCTCGTAGAACTTAATCTCTTCAGAGAACATATCCAAAGGGACGTTGACTGGTCTTCTGAGCCGTCCCCCGGACTGGTAATAGTACAGGATGGCATCAAAGCTGGGTCGGTTTCTGTCGAAGAAGTACTCATTTCTGAGTGGGTCAAAGTAGCGCATCCGCTTCTTGGGGTTTCCCAGCAATGTCTCCGGAAACTGGGAGAGAGTTTTGAGCTGCGTCTCGAAGCGCAAACCGGCGATGTTGATGACCACCCTCTCGCAGCACTCGTGGTCGTTGTGGTCTGGTGGGTAGGTGTCCTGAGGGTGGCCCGGGACGGCCGAGGTCTCGTCCATGTTGTCTCCTGCTACCACGGTCATTTTGGAAAGAGGAGGAGGAGGTGATGGAGAAAGAAGAGGAGAAGGACTTGTGTTGGGATGTCGGTTAGTCTGACTGAGAAGGCATTCAGGATCGGAGGGGGGGAACGAAAATTTCCACTCCTCGGCTTCCCACACCCCTTAGATTGTTGGAGACGTCCCCAGATAGGAGGGCGCTGCTTGGCTGCTCTGCCTCAGTGCGGCTCCACTGCGGTTCTCGCTGACTTGACCATTGCTGCTCTCCGGCGCATCTGCAGCTGTTGTTGCTGCTGCTTCTGTCACCCAGAGAAAGAAAGAGAGGGAGGGAGAAGGAGAGAGAGAGAGAGAGAGAGAGAGAGAGAGAGAGGGAGGGGAGGAGGAGGGAGGAAATAATGGGATCAAACAGCCAAGATATTTGCTGGCTCAGCATTTTCTGCAGTTTATTTATTTATTTATTTATTTACTTTCTTCCCCGCCTGCAATTAGTGCAGCTATCCGGTAGTAAACGGAATACTATCGCAGCTTTGTGAGGAAAATCCTGTGGTATTTCTCTCATATAAGCAACTTCTAACGGTCTGTGTAGTGACTTTGGGGATGGTCGTGTTTGGACATCGTGTCGTTTGAGCCCCACATCCACTCGAAATTCCTCCACATAATCCCAGCGTGTAGTTGCTTCTTGTTATTTCAGTACTTTATCAAAGGACTGCGGTGCGTTAAAGGAGCATGGCAGTGATTTATCCTACGCCACTCTCAGCAGCCTGAATTATGATGTGACGCATAACATTTGATACTGATATTATCCCAGATGATGTTTCTACATGCATGTAGCCTGCAGGCCCCAGTGCGGGGGGGAGGTTGAAATGTGCAAAAAAAATGCACTACACGAAATGTGGAAAAAAACAGTAGAAGCTGTCAATTTATTACAAATAAATGATACAGAACCTAACCGATATGTGTTGTAAAAAATCAGCAGGCTTACCGTGGGTTGATCTTGAAAGGTCTTGAATGCGTCTTATCCTCGAGTAAAATCATCCAACAGCAGGGCACCAGTGGGTGTCATGTGGCAACTTTACATTGCACCTACAAAAAAACAGCCCACTGTAGTCGTCTCCATCCAAACTGTGTCAGTAAGCAGGATGCAAAAAATGGAAGAAAAATTAACAACAACAACAATAAAAAAAAAAAACCCACCCAAAATGAGAGTCAGAGGAGTGTGATGAGCAGAGCCTGAGCTGGGAAAGGAGCGAAGAGAGAAGACCGCAAAGCTGCAGCAGCGTCGGTAGTTGCTTGCGCGGCGGCACGGTGGTGTGAACAGCTTACAGTATACCGCAGGAGAAAATCTTGCGCTGCAGTTCGGGGGGGAGATACATTAAGGGGCAATAAGCGAGCCCTTGACATTTCCAGACATCACTGCATCAGCAGAAATCTGCTGCTTTTTTTTTTTTTTTTTGCCACTAGACACGATGACGGGCAGAATGTGCTTCAAGCGCAGCGCGGAGAGGAAAAAAACAAAACATGAAAACGGAGAGCTGAGAGACTGTCAGGTGGAGCAGCGAGGTCCGAGTGTTTTCTCAACAATGTCAAGCATGTTTTCCTGTGCATTTTACATGCGAGTGCAGGGGAGGCGAGGGAGAGGAGAGGAGGAGAAGAAGAAGAAGAAGAAGAGGGGAGAGGAGCGGAGAGGGAGGGCAGCAGGAGGAGGAGGAGGAGTTGGAGGGTTTCGACGCAATGCAGACCGGCTCTACTAAAGCACGCCGCCAGAAGTTCTCCATACACCACAAAAACAAGAGCGCTCGTGTGCCAGCACTGGCGCAATCACACTGCAAAGAAGACAAATCCTCCAAAGCCTCGCTGTGTAGCATCCGAGATGATCTGTAACTTGAGAGAGAGAAAATAGCCAATCATCCATTGGCGAGAGAGGGAGAGAGAGAAAAAAAACACATCACCTCTTCATTCAGTCACTCCATGATTTCAGGATTACGCCGTTAGTTGTCAAGGACTGAGATGCGCAAGTCTTTATCTGAGCCTCTGAGAACACCACATAGTGATTTTTGTACATTTCACTTGTGACAACATGTTCGCAGCCCTCAGAGCTGTGAACCATCACATCGGGTGAGCTCGCATCCATCCTGTGCAGCTCTCACACCCAAAATCTGCTCCGAAGTTATAACAGCTCCTCAGTGTGAAGTCATTGTTACACTTGGACCCACAAGCCAAACACATATGAGGGGGAGAGCGAGAAAAAAAAACAAAAAAAAACGCAGGGAATTTGGCTCTGCGGAGTCTTTCAGCACCACGGACAGCGCAGATGATTGATTCACCTTCAGGAAGAAAAAAACAAAAAATCTCCAAAACCAACACAAGGACAAGTTAGTGCAGTGAAATATCAGAACAAATAATCATTTGTTTATCTCTTGCTGGCTTGCATGTGGCTGCATCAGGGCCTCCGACAGCGAGGGGCTGAGCTGACCTCACTCAAAACATCTCTTAACTCTCCACAAAAAAATACGCATTCAACACAAAATCAGATTATCAGACTTCTTCAGCCTAATTTGTTAAAATGCGCCTCAAGCCAAATAAATACCCCCTCCATTAATCACTATGACATTTTATTAAGTTAATTGGTTTTGTGGCAGGACAAGCCGATGTCTTTGCCTTTTTTCCCCCTACATTGTTCAGCACCAAAAAAAAGAAAGAATAATAAAGTACAGTGGAGTAATTAGTGAGGGTGGATTTTTACATTTTGACGCAAAGTACTCGCTGTTCTTTGATCTCCGTGCAGAAATAATGAAAGATGACGAGTGGCGTATTTTCTTATTCATAATTAATTTATATAAAAAGGAGCAAGTTAAGTTCACATACATGTTTAAATTAGAAAAATAAATATTTTATTACATTTAAAATTCACAATGAATCCGTGTCATGCAGACGTTGCATTCCAATGCTCCGGGCTGTGGTGTTGTACAGCGAGCTGCAAGCTGAATGTTTGCAACTGCAGAGATGACAAGTTTGCGTTCTAAGTTGCATGAGAAAGGGGAAATTAAGAGTTACAAAAAATTCAATGTATTTATATTTATATACACAAGGCTTTTTATACAAAGAAAGCGTGGTCATTTATAAAGCCTACACAAAAGAATGTTGTTTTTTTAAAAATCCATTCCTACGGATGATACACACAATGTCCAGACTGAACCTTCTCCGTGCGTTCCCACCGTGAAGTCACTTGCGAGAATAATCCGTGAGAAAAAAAAAATGATCCAGATAATTTTGGAGAAGAAGAGAATGCCACATTTGTGTCTTGTTGTGACTCTGAGGGAACAACAAGCTTCACTTAATCGTCTCCTCCCTCCTGCAAATAAGCAGAAAAGAAAAAACAATAAGCCACTGAGTTAACATTAGGAGGTGAGAGAAAGCAGTCAGGCATGTGGTGGGGCTCAGTGAAGCCATCACAAGCATCCGGATGCATGCTGAGTCAAAGAGAATGATCTCTGGGGCTTATGCCTAAATCAGTCAAGGCCAACTGCAACAGTGCAAAGATACTCAGGCTAAAGTGTTAATTTTGCACACTGTGGAGCCCGAGCAGGAGGGCTGTCTGCAGGGATGTTTATCATCCACACAGTGGCGCTCAGAGCTCATTTGTTCTGACAGATCTGATCAGATTGACCAGGAAGCAGAAACTCCAAACAAACATGAAGCCAGAGATGTTCATTTTCCCCCCCTAAATGTCAAACTACTACACGTTTGGATTGTGACGATTTAATAGTGATAGAAAATGTTTTAACATGATGACAAACTCTCCTGTGATTATGAATGTTAATCATTTAAATTTGGGGTACTGGTGCATGACAAACGTGTCAGTTTTTGGCCATCCTAAAGGTCAAAGATTCACAAATCTGTCAGTCAGCTAGAAGCAAACAAGCCAATATAGCAGGGCGAGTAGGGGCAGTGATATCGTTTATAAATTCTTTTGCAAAGTGGGTTAAAGTGGTGCTTAAGTGTGCTCCAGGTAGTCACACTGCAGCGCACGAACACCCACACACACTGACACACAAATGGTCCGCATGAATCCATGCTCTAACGTGACAGAACAAGTATTAGTTTATGTCTGTGTCGGTGTTTTGCTGTGCGCCTTAGTGTGGAAATCATGTTCCCATGTGCGTTATGGATGCGTCCTTATCCAAACAAGTTGTGCGTTGTGGTGCCATTTCTTGTGCGTAAACACGTAAAACTCCCCTTTAACTTTTTTTAAAAAATGTATGTATAAGACAAGTGTGGAGACAAAACACATCTCCAAATTAATTTTAGCTGGTTTATTACAGTTTTTCTTTCTAAATGGAAGAGTGTGTTCTAGTTCAGTTACTGCTGATGGTATTTAGTCCACTCCACACTCGCTGATTTTTTTTTCCTATTATCCCCCTTGTGTAGAAATGTGTGAAGTTCCAGCAGTGGGAGGAATGATTTTCCCTTATCATCTAATTAAATTACACTGAGCCATTCCTTATTTTAGTGTGGGTTGTCGCGTGAATCTCTGAGGCTCCACTTTCCAAAAGAAACACTGGAGACAAAGTGCGTAAAACACCTGCAGCATCAGACAAACAGGAGTCTAAAGGGCTCCTCCCCTGGAACACAACTCACCAGAAACCAAATCTTTACACATCTGTCAGTTTTCCCGTGTATGTCTCCACTGGAGTCACGTTTAAACATGTCAGAGTTTCTAAGTCGTCGCTGTCTTGATAGGATTCAGTTTTGGTGACCGACTGGTTACTTGCGGTGGAGTCACTGTCACCAAATGAGAGCTGCGGCTGCTGCCCGCAGGTCACGTGTACGTACTGAACGTTTTCCTCCTCTTCATTCTCTCTGTGGTAGAAATAATTGAAATTGGACACGATCACAGGAACAGGTAAAGCTATGGTTAGCACTCCGGCGATTGCGCACAGAGATCCCACGAATTTGCCCCCGATGGTGGTGGGAAACATGTCTCCGTAACCAACTGTGGTCATCGTCACCACAGCCCACCAGAACGCATCAGGTATACTTGAAAATACAGATTCGGGGTCTTCTGCTTCAGCAAAGTAAACTGAACTGGAGAATAACACAACTCCAATGATCAGGAAGAATATGAGCAATCCCAGCTCCCTGAGGCTTGCGTGAAGCGTCTGGCCGAGAATCTGCAGACCTTTGGAGTGTCTGGAGAGCTTAAAAATCCTGAAAACGCGAACCAGACGGATGACCCTGAGGATGGCCAAAGACGCAGCCTGCTGACTGCTGCCCTGATGCTCTGCGAGATCCAGGCCCAGAGTGATGAAATATGGAGCTATGGCCACCACGTCGATCAGGTTCATGATGTTTTTGAAGAAAGCTGCTTTGCTGGGACACGACAGAAACCTCATGGTGAACTCGAAGGAGAACCACACGATGCAGAGTGTCTCCACCATGAAGAAGGGATCTGTGAACGGATTGAGCGCTTTGCCGTGCGCGCTTCCATTATTCTCTGGCGCTGGGGGGACTTCTCTGAACTCTGGTAAAGTCTCCAAACAGAAGATAACGATGGAAATCAAAATAACCATCACGGACACGATGGCGATACTCCGAGCAGGTCCTGAGCTCTCCGGATACTCAAACAGAAGCCATAATTGGCGCTGGAACTCGTTAGTGGGCAGCGGGCGGTCTTCCTCCCTCGCCAAACCCTCATCGTCTCGGAAAAGCTCTATGGCGTCCTCCTGGAGTTCATAAAACTTTATTTCTTCCAGAAAAATATCCACAGGTACGCTCACGGGCCTCCGGAGCCTCCCTCCTGACTGGTAATAGTAGAGGATGGCGTCAAAGCTCTGCCTGTTCCTGTCAAAGAAGTACTCGTTTCTCAGCGGGTCAAAGAAACGCATCCTTTTACGCGGATCTCCCAGGAGCGTGTTGGGGAAGCGAGAGAGGGTTTTTAACTGCGTCTCAAAGCGCAGACCTGAGATGTTGATGACCACCCTCTCGCTGCACTCCTGGTCCGCTGGCTCCAGGTCTGCAGCATCTTGCAACAGAGGACTAACGACCACAGTCTCTTCGTGGTTCTCCTGGGACACCACGGTCATCTTTTTTTTTACCCCTCTGAGGGTAAAACTCACCTCCTTGGTGCCTTCCTCTTTCTCTTTAGCCCGTGCGTCCTCCTAACTCTCTTTCTCATGCAGCCGTCCGAGAGTCAGGCAACGTCCCCACTTTTCTTTGAGCTCCCCAACAGTTCTGTTTGCTGCTGATATCCAAAATCTTTGTACTGTTGTTGTTGTTTTTATTACACCGCCCTTTTTGTCAGATTAGTGACTCTGAACTGTCAACTTTCAATGCTGCACACAGATCTCCACTTGCATAAGCTATAGCATTGGCTAGAGAAGGCTATCATATTCACACCATTTTAAACTCCAAAGCCCTCCCCAAGTTGGAAGACCAGATGACACTTGTTGCTGCTGCTGCTGCTGTCCCTCTCATACTCAGTCACTTCACTGCAGCAGTGCACTGATTTCCAAATCAACATGTAGCTTAAGGAATACCTCTCTGAATAGCCAGGTAACGTCTTTTTTAAAAGTATATCCTTTCTTCCAAGTCCTCAAGTCTTGTCTCGTTCAGAGCAGTAGATTTCCAGTCCCAGAGTCCCCTCAGAAATGGAGTGTGTCACCCTGTTGGTCCTTTATCCATGATGTCATGGGGTTATTCTCGTCACAAGGGGGAACCTCCAGGACCCAAGCCGTGGCTACTTTGGGTCGCAGCCCACCATTTTAGAAACCGGGAGTACAAACGTGAGAAATAGATGTGCCATGTTGAGCACGGCGACTTTATTTTTCTCTGCCGCTCACATATTAGATGTGCCTCGAAATAAATAAGATGAAATAATCTGAATGCTTTGAAGCTCGGAGCCTCGTATAACCAGGGGCCCTCCTGGACCCAGCCAGTGGAAACTGCTGGCTTGACTGACACTTGAGTAGCCAGAGAGGATAGCGGCTTCAGGAAGCTGAAGCCAAAATAACATTCATCATTCCTTGCACTTAAAGGGCTTAATTGTACAACTTGGAACACAGGGAGCCCCAGAAGACAAGTGACCTGGCCTCAGGGGTTACTGATATACAGAGGTGTAAAAAAAAAAAAACAAAACTGCTTCAGATCCTGTTAGGTCCTGCAAAGCCCCTGTAGACAGGATCAGAGAGAAAGTGTTTTATCACAACACTCTATTGTCTTTCACAGTTTCCTTCTTCTTATACTGAGAAATAAATCATAAAAAGTCTAGAGGGTGTGTCCCAGGTGTACACTCTGGGTTTACATGTGCACTGCAGCATTGTGATCTAAATATAGCTCTGTTTTTTTTTTTTTTTTCCACCTACATTGCGTTCATGAAGCTGTACCAGTTATGTCACACACTGCAGTTGTAGATTCAAGAGCACAACAATAATAGCTCAGGGGTGCTAATCAGTGTTACTAAAAACCGAGCTGGACGGTTTGCATTAGATGCGGGCAATCCTTTGCAGGCTTAACGTGCCATTAAAAAGAAAACAAAAAAAAAAACTTTTAGCTGTCAGGTTAACAAGCAAAGTTTCTCAGAAGAGTGTGATTTTTTTCACCTTTTCTATTACTTGAACAAAAGGGTTGGATTTCAAATATCAGTTTCAGGACACTGTGCCGCCTGCTGTTAATGTGTTAGCATATAGCATTCACCAAATGACTGTCTGGGTCAAGCTGTGGTGTCAGGCCTTGACTGTATCCAGGGGAACAAACAATAACAAACAAGCTGAGGAATTGACACGTGACTCTCATATATCAGTCAGCAAAAGAAAAGATTGAGAGAATTTAGCATTCATTGTCCAGTTTCAATCTACAGCAACTGTCTTTAAGCTTTAATTAGTGGTAGCTTTCTCTCATCCGTGCAAGAAGACCAACTTAACTGAGCACATCATTGATATTATCTCACTGGATTATTTCATCACAATCTAAAAACACACCGCGCACTCTGTTGCCATGTTTGTGTTTTGGTGTTGCAGTCCATTAAAACCTACACACTGAGACATGTCGATGGACGTGCGTGCGGTACTTAACAGTGAGCGCATGCACCGGGAGGGACGCATGCCATAAAGCCGACAGGGCGCATGAATGCTGACAGTGAGGAACCTCCCATCGTTATTAATGGCCTGACCTATGAATGCAGGAGACCCCCTGTGGTAACAAGATACTGTGAATTCAGCCACAGCAAAGCAACATCTGCTCTCTCGTCATTCTTCACAAAAAAAAAAATCATTTTGAGGAGATTTGTGATTGACACTTGCGTAGTGGTAATTTAATCATCGTGACAGTTCGGTGATAAATACAAAGTGTATTGATTGTCACAACAGCATGATGCAGACAAACCATTATGGAGTTCAGCTGGCTGAATAATATATAGAACTGATATCAGTATAAATAAAAAAATAGTTCATAATGGGAGAAGGATTCCTATATAATTCATTGGTTTAGAACCTATTCAGACATTGAGGAACACAATAATTGTATTTCTGTAAAAAGGAGTCGATATTTATGAGCATTTTGATTAGCTGCTCCTGATCCTGTGAAGCTCGCCTTTGTCTAAATATACACAGGATGAGTTTCCTTCCTCGCCCATTACAGACGTGAGGTAATCACAGTAGCAACTTGTGTCAGTGACTCCCCTTTGGCTTTCACCTCCTCCCAAATCCCAGGCCAAGTATTTACAAAGTGTGTGTGTGTGTATGTGTGTGTATTTCTGTAAGTGTGTGCATCTGGCGTTGCTATTAGTGCGATAGGTGAATGAACACATGTGCATATCATGTTTGTGGGTACGAGAGTGCGTTATAAATCGAAAGAGGAGTTTTGAGGAGGTCAAGCACGCTAGTCAACAGCTCCTTCTGGTCTTCTAGTGCCAACCACAGCGCTGGAAATGAAATAGGGGGCATCTGACCCAGCCTGACGTCTGCTTTGCAGGGCTGGCGATGACAGCGTCTCAGACACTGGAATGAGTCTATAGAGGTAGAGCTATATCTGGGAGGCTTCTGATGAACAAGCGTAATAGTAAGTCCAGACAAACTTTCACAAATGACCAGTGCCATAATGACACATGATATTTAGTCCAAAACAAAACAATATGCAGAAAAAGAAATCTGAATAAATGGTGGATTGCAGATAAGGAGAGGGAAGTTAAATTAAAGTTGGTCAATTTGACATTTGCTTGGACATACTACAAATGTTTTAATAGCATTTCAGTGGACATATATGTATCAAAGACACTTTAAAGTACAGCTACACTCAAATAGTTACACTGGTCATTGTTGTGCATTTTGGAGTTCACTATAGAGAAGGATGTATGTTCTGAGTTTGACAGTTGAAGGTTGTTTTCACTTTCTTCTCTTGAAAATGAAAAGTTTGTCTGAGCTTACCTAAAGTCAGAGTTTAAGGTGTTTAACTGCAAGCAGGATTTATGACATCACAACAGTTTTGGAAGCTGACTCTGGTCCAGTGAGCGACTGTGGATATATGTGGACATATTCATATTCAGTGAAGGAGAAGGAGTAGATCTTATTTTAAGAATTTCTAGCATAACTTTTTGTAGATGTACTGGTAGCATGGAACCATTGTTCTAACAGCATTTTTTATTTTAAACATGAATTTAGGTTGTGCTTCTAAATTCTAAATGCTTCTGAAATACTTTAATTACAATATGTAGCCTGGACAAAGAGAGCAGCAAAAATAAATGATTTATTCCTGCTTAACAATAAACTTTATATTTATTTATAATTACAGTGAACAAAAACATAAATGCAACATGTACATGGTATTCCTGCCTGACTTAGACAAAAAGTAAAAATATTAAATAGTCCTTTATAGAAAGAGTGGCAATTTAGACAACTATGTTTTTGAGCTGTTCAGTTGGTGATAAATGTTTTGACCATTCAGTCACCTACAGCTTGTTCAGGTGTAGCTTTAAAGGACGAACATCAGACAGCATGACCAGCACACAGACACTCCTTTGCGGTGACTATAAACGGAGGCCTTCATTCAAATGACACAATCCCACAGATGACAAAAGATGACAGTATTGCCCCTAAACGCCCACAACTCCACCATTTGTCGCCTAAGTCATCATTTCAGACAGAATGATACAGCAGATAATCTGCAACATGACCGAAGACCACGTGCCACCACCTGCGCCTATTGTTTGCGATCGTCTGCACAGACTGCTGATGAGGTTGTTGATGTGCACAATCACAGAATGTCTGCTCAAACTGTGAGGAATCACCTGAAGGAAGCTGGTATCTGGTCTCGTCACCCACACCAGGGTCTTGATCTAATAGTGAAACATTGTCGTACTCGACACCAGAGGGCAACAGCTCACGTTAACTGGATGCTAACAAGATGGTCGACAGTCGTTTTCGCTGATGAATCTCGTTCTCAGCTGAACAGAGCAGATGGCAGATATGCTGATGTCAACATCGTGCAATCAGTGGCCTATGGATTACCCATACTGTACTGGATTGATAGTATGGGCAAGAATATATCATGGACAAAGAACACACCTGCATTTTATCAATGGCATTCACAATGTCCCATGATTTTGAGATGAAATCCTCACAGCCACTGTTGTCCTGGTTGTACATCTCCATCACTTTTCATCAAGACAAATTGCGTTTTCATGTCAACAGAATATGTGCTGCCCTTCTATGACAGCTGAAAACGGCCTCCAGACATGTCACTTATCCAACACCTGTGGGACGCTCTGGATGGACAACATGATCCCCCAAAATGTCCGCCAGTATCACCAAGACCTCCAGGAAGCAGAGCAAAACCTTCCACAAACAGTATTTAAACCTCAGCTACTCTGTGTGTTGTAGACATGTGACTCATTACTGACTACACGCTAGTTGCATGACATCCATTCTAAATATTACATGCTGTGTTTATATTTTTGTTCAGTATAAATAATGTCTCACTGGTGATCTTAAATTATAAATACACAGAGCAAAGCAATGTGAATGTTTTTTTTTCATTGTGTGGATTACATATTGTTTTGTATTGTATTGTTTATACATGCCGACTTTAAACAGAATCTCCGTCATATTGAACCAAATTTAGTTCAGATCCAACTTTCATGATTAGACATCTTGAGGTCTGCACATTACTAAAACACTGCATGCTGTACAAATTTGCACTACACAACAGTTTATACTTTTGTGAGGCCCATATTGAAATTCCAATTAAGTGATATTGGCTATTCTTAGTCAAAAAGTGAAAGCGATACAGTGCCAATAAAGCGCACACTGTAGGTGAACTTTGTATGGCTTACAGCATACATTTTAGTCTTCACTCATCAGCCAGTGTATACAGCAAAGCTGTGAGGAGCGTGTGCAGCTGCATCTAATTAATAGTGTGAAAGTTTTTGCCTAATAGCGCCTAAGCTGTGTTTATACCATCCCCATTACCCGCACAGCCTCCTCACCCCGAGGTGTCTGAACCCAGGGCTTCCACTCTAGAAAGCGGACACCCCAGTCGTGCTGCTTGCCAGTTCTTGCGTTTTGATAGCCACCAATTTTAGCCTGCTGTCATCTGAAGTTGATGGTCATGTTTTTGCTGATAGGTAAAGAGGCATGCGGCAAGAGATGAAACTGGATACCTCAGATCCGGAGGGCAGGGTTCCTTGGAATTACCTCCGCATGTCCCATCCCACACCTACCTCGGCTTATCATTTCACCCCTTGATCAAGCCTTTCCCTTTTTTAGCAGACGGTGTCGTCCAAAATCCATCCTTAGGGCGACCGCAGGGGGATCAGTTCACAGCAGAACCACACATGGGGTATTAATCAAGGAGGACTTCAAAGGTCTCAGAGTTAAATTTTTATTGGTAACTTCATGTGTATATCATTCTCCTCTGAGACGCCTCTCTCTTGGCACCACCAGGCTGACTGAGTTCCTGTTGACTCCTGTCATTATTAGTATATGTGTGTGAGAGCTCTCCGTTCTCATTGTGTTGCTGACACAGGTTAACGCAATGTCACCTCACAGCAAGAAGGTTTTGGGTTAAGATCTGCTGGTCGGCCTTTCTGTGTGGAGTTTGCGTGCTCTCCTTGCGCCTGGGTGGGTTCTCTCTCGCTGATCCTGCTTCCAGCCAAAGACATGCTCAGTTAAATGGTGATTCTAAATTTTTCAGGAGGTGTGAGTGTGAGTGTGCATGGTTGTTTGTGTCTTTATGTTTGCCCTGTAAAGGACTAGGGCTCTGTTTGGATTATTTCAGCTGAAATAGGCTTTAGCCCCAACATAACCCTTTACAGGATAAGCAGGTATAGCTAATGGATGGATTATACGGGTATAGATATATCAGCAGTTTTCCTACTACAGCTGAAACAATTAGTCCAGAACTGATTAGATCTTATCTGCAACAATCTTGATAATCTCTGAATCAGTAAAGTCATTTATCAAGCATATGTTCTTTGGCTCCAACTTCTCAAATGTGAAGATTTGCTGTTTTCTTTGTTTTACGTGATTGTACAGTGAGTATCTTTTGTTATTAGATTGCACTGTGGGCTGGGTGAAATCATAGACTATGTATAAAGATGGATAAACACTGACACCTATGGGTTTCCTGAAGTGTAGTTTTGGAGCTCATTGTCATCCTGCTGGCACTGCGTGACTCTAAAAATGAACAGAGATGGAGCAGGAGTGGCGTTGAGGCGGGCTGTGGAAATGACTGTCCTGAGATGGCATCCATCTGTAACTTGAAGCAGCCTCACCCTTAATTATGCATAACTTTAAGCCTTAACACAATATAAACCAGTGAGTTACATAAACGTTCACATACTGTACAGGTGCTACAAAGAGGGAAATTTGCTGGAGAATCCAAAACCATTTTTAGTACCAGACTGTAAATGTGTATTATTGCTGTAAAGTTGGACATTTTAACATTGACGTCAATGGGGATTGACTCACTTTGACTCACACGAGAAACTGTAGTTTCTAATATATTTCTAAGATATAACCTTGGAGCTTGTGGAGGTTAAGTTGGACATATTCTGATATTTTGTACTACTAGAGACTAAATAAGGAAACAGCTAACAAAATATACAGACGAATGAGACAAAGAAAAAACATGAACACAAAAACATAATAATCATTCCAACATAAGATTATTTCCATTTCCACTTACTGTACGGTTACAATGTTCTAGAACCTTCTTAAGCACATCTCAGTTTCTGCTGACATATCAGTGCCATTACAATCTCATACAGTAACTCTTCTTTCACAGGTAGTTTAAATACATTTCTGTGCTCTTCTGTATGTGTTTTCTTGGCAGGCTGTCATAGATCATCCAGCCAAGTCATCAAAAACATTCTGCCTTTACAAACTATTTGTAGAAAAATTTGAAGTAAGTGCAGATTTCCTTTTTCTGGTTGATTTGTAAAAGAAGAACCATGTTTACACCGGTACTTCAAGGCTCCAATGGTTCTGGAGCTCAGTTTACTCATTCTTAACATTTTCCCGTCTTACACTTCACCTGCCATGTCCATGCATGTTACAGTGAGCTCTGCAATGTAAACAGACTGCTGAACTGTGATTAGGTCAGACTGGGGCCTGTGCTGACCATCTGGACTGCAAGTTGCTGCCATGTGACTGATGGGATTTCTCAATCCACAGCACAGAAACCCAGCGCCTGCTTTGATTTTAATAAAGCTACTATTACTTCCCTTTGTTCACAAACAAAGCCAATTCGCAGCACCAAGGCTGATTTCCCTCTTTGTTTTTTCTTTGCTTTCTGTTGTTTCTTTTCAAGTGCTGCCTGGGACTTATTTGTTTGGTTGTGTTCCTGTAATGTAGCTTGTGAGCACAGAGGACCAGTGGGTTTCTCATATTGCCGCTGGTTAACTGGTTTTGGGATGATGACAGCACATGCTGAGTTGACCTGATTATGGAGGGTGCTGTTATCATAACAGCTGTGATACTGTAATATTTGTATAGTACTATAAGCACAACATGTATTTGTACAAGTCTGATGGGATACTGAGAAAATAAACACGGCGCCTGTGTGTGATATTCAAACTGTAGCCGTTATGTATTTAATATTGCATTAGTAGCTTCTGTTTTCGAGGGAATATTACCGATGTGTGCTTCCACTATTATAATTATACCACAATAAATTCAGCCTATAGATTCATATTAAGAATTTACACTCGTATTTGTGTCTGTATAGATGCTGTATTTTCATCTTTCACCAGAGCTGTAATTGAATCCTGCTCAAAGAGCAGCCCACTGCGGTGGAACCTTAGAGACTCCTATAAATAAACAGGCAACACTCCTTCAACACTTGCCTATATGGCACATGGAATGATTAGCTCATGGCAAGGGCCCTCTGATCTGACAGTGTGTAGCCACAACTATTTTCTGTCAGCTATGCGCATTGCTTAACTCATGGCGTGTGTCAAGAATGTGGTCCCTAAGGAATTCACAAAATTCAATAAGCCGAACCATTGGCATTTACATTCATTTGGTAATGAATGTTCCTCTAGTATTGGTGTAGCAGGTTAAATTTGTTAATAAAAACACTGGTGTATAAAGGGATATGTAGAGGACAGTATGGATGTAGCGGCGTTTTTGGTCTATCAGCTATTAATACTGTCACACAAATGATTGTTTATCACCATAAATGGCTCAACCAGCAGCAGTGATGCTGGTGATGAACTGGAAGCCTTAAAGAATACCAAAAATAAATTATAAACTATAAATTAAAAAATACACACTGTTGCCTGTAAAGTTAAGTAAAAATATTATTTTTTAACTCTTCTCATGAAATTATTGAAACAATGCGGTTTGTTCTTGATAAAGTGTATATCTTCTCAAAACTTTATTGATATCACAATATACATACAATACATATCACAGTAAAAATTAAACCACAATTAACTTTTTGCAAACTGTGTATTCAGGCTTAAACAAAATTGGGACACTGAACAATACGATTAAAGGTTTTGTTTCAGTTTTTCAACCTATTTAATTTAGCTTGAAACAAATATTTGAGGGGATTTCATGCATTTGAATGTCCAGTATTACTCTTTCAGATGTCACTCAGTCACTAATATTGAGTCTGGCCATCCCTGACACAGATCAATGCACATCGTGGCTTACTGTCCACCAGCTTGTTGATGGTGTCAGTAGGCAGGATGTTCCACACGTCAGTCAGATCCCAAAGTCAGAATTTGTTTCACCTGGTAACTGGGACTCAGTATGTAATCACTGCACCTGGTCAGAAGTGATTATTGATGTGTATGAATAGAAATAAAAAGAGGAATGTGTCTGAAAACAAACCTTATTCCAACTTCATGGGCAACAGTGCAGTGTAAAAAATAAATAAATAAATAAAAAATATGTATATACAAACATAGAGAGACAGAGGTCATATACATATTTTGAAGATATATTAAATGTGGTTTTGTGATTTTATTCATCTGCTTTAGCTGAATTCGAGAAGGCGAATTTCACCACTTGAAAGTGAATTATATCGCAATAGTAAGTTCTCTGTCTACTGGAAAAGTGTAATTATTTTTTAAACTATTAGTGTTTGCCCAGAGAAAATAGAGAAAGAGAGCATTTTAATATACTATTCAAGAAAAAGGCAAAATTCTACAAACCAGAAGGTTTTGTGATTTCTTCCTTTCATAGGTAGACACACCAAAACAAAGAAGTGTAGTTTGAAATAGAGCCTTAATTCTGAACAGAAAGTTCTCAGTTCAATCTACATGCAGAGAGGTAACACAGACTTTATATATTTTGAACCGTACAGGAGCCCTGCATGAATGAAACACGATGTAACCAGTATGGAATTCAAAGTTGAGTAAATACATTTAATTTACTTACATTATAAACATTCATCTCTTGTTCTCAGGCCGCTCGTTGAGTCAAACTGATGAACATTTCCCATAAAAAGGAAAATCTTGGTGTAAAAATGTAGAATAACACAAACACAACACTTCAATGAAATGCCCTTGTTGTTTAATGTTAACAGCATTAGTATTGTACTGTCTTGTTGTTGTGTCATGGTCATACTCTCCCCAGTTTCACTGAAACAACACTCTTCTGGATTTCAGAGGGACTGTGTGGTGAACGACGATGTTGTTGTCAGGTGAACTTCTGTTAGTGGAGGAATGAAAGCTCAGTGCAGGTTCTCTGACTTCACTCTGATGAACCCAATTCCACTGATAGAGCAGAAACGTGGGCCAGCTAACCTGCTTCCAGTCCTGATGACTTGTCCTCCTTCAGACACCAGCAGGTGAGGTGAGGAAAACACTCCTCTCTCTCTGCTTGGTCCTCATCTTTCCTTAACATGTGGTCTGCGTGAAGATAAACGATGTTGCGCAAACGCTGACGGTCAGGATGTTTGCGATGAGGAAATGTTTCACCACTTGTTTGTCCGGAATGAAGCTATTTATGTTCCATGATAGTGAGTTTGCTGCTGCTGGTGGTGTGATGGGTGCTGGGGAATGTTTTCCTGCCACACATGAGGTCCCATTATACCAGTCACATTGCCACACTATTGTTGCTGACCAAATTCATTTATTTATTTACTGTCAAGAAGTATTTTCTGACTGCCACTTTCACCTATTCTAAAATATTCTAACACACTTTGGAAGAAAGAAATGGTGCAGAGTCAGTGATCTTCGATGTAGGTTCATTGTACCCCACACAGAGAATATTGAAACAATGAACCGATCTCAAGATCCATCCATCCATCCATTATCTATACACCGCTTAATCCTCACGAGGGTCGCAGGGGGGCTGGAGTCTATCCCAGCTGACTTAGGGTGAAGACAGGGGACACCCTGGACAGGACACCAGTCTATCACAGGGCTACACTTAGAGACAGACAACCAAGAACACTCACATTCACATCTTCGGACAATTTAGAATCACCAATTAACCTCAACATGTTTTTGGACTGTGTGGGAGGAAGCTGGAGAACCCGGAGAGAACCCACGTTGCACGGGGAGAACATGCAAACTCCACTCAGAAAGATCCCGGTGCCCCCACTGGGACACGACCAGGCGACCTTCTTGCTGCAAGGCAACAGTGTTAACCAACTGCGCCACCTTGCAGCCCTGATCTCAAGATCAACAACCTAAATTTAAATAAATTTATTTGTCCTGCTTAACGTGCGTCATAGGCCCACCAAGGTATAAATATCACCTGATTCTCTTCTCATGTTATGAGCTGCATCATCCCATCATGCATGTGACCAGCCCTCCAGGGCTTGTTTACAATCAAACAATCAAATTGTTGGTTTTAAGCCTCACATACTGTTTCCTAAGAAGGTGACTGATGCATATGGGGCTTACAAACCAATTTTATAAAGGGTTCTTTCAAAAATTCACGTTTTCAATTGTGTGCTTTGTGAGTCACAAGAAGATATGTATCCAAATGAACCTTTCTTATATTACTATTAGTATTAGTAATTGTATTAGTGTAATGTTCACCTTCCTCATTACTACATTTCGCATATGTGACTATATATTTTGTATGTAGTGTAGCCCTGTGATAGACTGGTGACCTGTCCAGGGTGTCCCCTGCCTTCACCCTAAGTCAGCTGGGATAGACTCCAGCTCCCCGCGACCCTAGTGAGGATTAAGCGGTGTCTAGATGATGGATGGATGGATGGATGGATCTTGAGATTGGTTCATTGTTTCAACATTCTCTGCGTGGGGTAAAATGAACCTAAACCGAAGATGGATGGATGGATGGATGGATGAATTATATATTTCTACATAAGTATTATATATTTGTGGACACACTGGGTTCAAATGGCTTTAATGGTCATGCTCTTGATTATATTTTTCCCACATTGCTTCCAGCACAATAACACACCTTATCACAAAATAAAAATTGTCTCCACTTGCCTTCATCAACATGAGTTCAGTGGACTTTAGTGGCCTCCCCAGACAGCAGATCTTTAATATGATAGTACACCTTTAAGATGCAGTAGGAGAGGGACATTTGCAGATATTTATATATATATATGTGTGTGTGTGTGTGTGTGTGTGTGTGTGTGCATGTCACACAGCCAACCATGTTGATGCAGGAACTTTAGATTTGATCTTGATTAAGGCAAACGCTGAACATGTGATGGTACAGCTGAAAACCAACTTGTCATTGTTCTCTGACAGACAGATTGAGACACTGTGTCTAAATGATCATTCTACTTTACATGTTGGACTGAAATCTCGTATTGCCCGGCACACACCAATACTGACACAGTATATCCATGCT
Source organism: Stegastes partitus (assembly GCF_000690725.1). Lineage (NCBI taxonomy): Eukaryota > Metazoa > Chordata > Actinopteri > Pomacentridae > Stegastes > Stegastes partitus. The sequence goes on from NW_007578719.1 coordinate 201,539, forward strand.
AATGTTAATGTTAGTCAATATTCACTCACCAAACACCTTTTTAGTTCCACCTGTACGCCTGCTTATTCATGCAGTTTAGTAATCCAGCTGGTCAGTGACGTAGCTGCAATGTCTTACATAAAATCATAGTTCGGCTACAACGGGAAAAATATGCTACAGTAGGCACAGGCTGACCAAAACTGGACAGCTGCAGACCTAAAAAAAAAATGTAACGGCCTGTTTTGACAAATCTTGACATCTGCTTAGTCAGTCGATGGTAAACTCAGAAGAGTGCAGGCTGCTGCTTTTGGTGTGATGAGTGTTGGGAATGTGTTTTTTGTCCCCTTAATACCAATCAATCATGGTTTGAATGCTGCAGTCTATCTGAGTCGTGTTGCAGATTACAGTCATTCCTTTATTACCGTAATTTGTCTTCCAAAGGTTTAATTTATCTTCTTGTGGCGACTTTTGGCACAACACACCAAGTCACAAATAAACTGGTTTGGTGAGTTCAGTGAACTTCAGTGGCCTCTTCGTCAGCAGTCATGAGTCCAGTAGGACACCTTCAGGATGCTGTAAAAGAGGGGATCTGTAACACCAGAAACTCAAAGCAATGTTCGGTGAAATCCATGCCAGAAGGAAATGAGGCTGTTTTGAAAGCAGCCTTATTGTGGTGTTCTGACTAAAGTGTTTATTAAGTTTATTGATGAGGCTGATTTATTATTGTAGCTCTATTAGATAACACAAGTAATGCAATAATGAAACAGTTGTAAGAATAAAATATATTTTGTGCTGTTCATGTCATCAGTCTTGTTTTCAGCTTGGACATTCATAGATACATCGTTTGTTTAGTCAGATGCAGACGTATAAAACTGTAAAGCTCGGTTATTTCTTTCTTTTATAGCATTGTTTTGTGCTCAATAGAAAGAATGATAATAATACAGTGACTTCCTTGAGGACATGCTGTACTGTTCAGCTTTAGCAAAGGGATGCATGGCTGTATGTTTAAGGTGCTACATGTACAAAGATCAGGTCACTCAAATATTTATCCTCTTCACCGATCAAGTTCGTGATTAACCCATACCAACATTCTTGAAACACACTTCGTGTGTATCTAATATCACTTGATAATGATGAACAAGAAGGTGTCATCTCAGGAAATGTAGATCTGTTTGGAGTGGCTGCCTCATGTAGTAGATGCATAGTGACCACACTGGGGAGTTTTAAGTGACAGGGTCATTGAATTACAGCCTGGCTGCAGATCCGGAGAAGATCTCACTTTGATAAGCATCAAATATGGAAATAAAGAAAGCAGGTAAAATTAACTTTGAGGTAAACTGACCTGACATCAGTAAGATGCAATAATCAAACATATGTTGACCTGCACAGAAGCTGTAGGGAGAGCAGTGAAAGGTGACAAGACACCCGTTAAATAATTGGCTCAGTAGATGGTGTGATATGAGTGACACGAGCCAGGGAGGGAGCTACTGGAAGTTTGTTCATGCAACAGAAGTTTTTTGTTTTTTGCTTTCATTGCAGTTTGTGTCTAATGTGTTAAAGTGGAAGCTTTCTATTGAATAATTTTTTCTCCGCTGTTGATAAAGTGTTTGCTGCTGATACATTTTTCAATCAGCAGTCAGAAAATTTGACATCATACGCAGTCCCTTAAGGCTATTTTTTTTTTTTTTTTTACATTTCCATCAGAGACATCGCCAGATTTAGTCAGTAACAGAAGCCTAAATGAACAACTGTGGTCACTATGGATCAGGGTCACTTTGGAGAATTTTGAAATACAGCAGACCTCCTCATCTTAAACACAAGGCCAGAATGAGATCTGAAAAAATACAGTAACAACTGACATTATTATTTCAGCCTAATCAAAACTGTAAATTACAGTATAAGTAACTGCCTTGAAACAATAAGTCAGTAGACAGTGTTGTTATTGAACCTGTTGAAAATTTTCAGCTGGAACTGCGAACCAAATCTGATCGGACAGAAATGAAGCGCAACAAATGCTACATTCTTTTTAATAGTAAGTAGCACTTGGCGACTTTATCTGTGAATATGCCACACTTGGCAACCTTCAAAAAATGGCATCTGTTGCATTTTTATAAAGGATGTTGCTTCCAGGGTGAAAGGATTAAAACATACGTTCAGATTTGTAGTACATATAACTATTTACTAACAAGGTTAGCTCTAGATGAAACCCCAAGCAGAATAAAGTTTTTTGAAACTGTGTGACTTAAGCAGTATTTAAACTATCCTCATTTATGTGGACATGATTTGACAAGTGCAAGTATTATAAATATAGAGTGAGTCCTGGCCTGCTGCAGTAGAATGAGCTTGGGACCAATCAGACACCTCTCTGATGTTGTGCAAACTTGGAGGCTGGTTCCGACCCAAACGACTCAGGCTGAAGGGGAAGTCAGCTGAGTCTAAACATCCAAAGCGCCTAAAGCATTTGAGCAGTACTGCACAGAGAGGCTCCTGTTGGTCTACGAGCATGACACCCATCTGGCACATCTGTCTTGAATCACTGAACAATGATTTTTGTAGCCGGAGAAAACAGGATGTATTTTTGTTAATACATGAACAATGTATGATATGTTGTGATCAGAATTTTTTTTTTTATATCAAAAACTGAAACTCTCACAAAGAGAAGGATTAACAAAAGTGGTGTGAATTTACAGCAGTGCAATCTACCAGACCTGCTGTTTAAGCTGCAGTTTTTGTTTTGACTAAACAAAAATCCAAAAAAGAGATTCCATTTACTGTCAACGAAGGACAAGAAAACCAGAGAATCACAACATTTGAATGACAGGAACTAATATGTTTTGTGACTTTTCATTTATTAAAAGTGTCTCTCAGTTGACCACATGGCAAATGATTTAACTTTTGTAGTGAATTATTATCAAAGTCTGTTATCTTAGTATCGACATTAGCTCTTATTCTAAAGCAGCACTTGCCTTGATCTACACTTACGGGTCATTTATTCGGTGCACCTGTACAGTCTAATGCAGTGCAACACAACACAACCCTATATGTTTGTGTGCATCATGTGTACTGGGCTGTGTTATATTGATTACACTGAAAGGTTCTAATAACTTTAATTTAAGGCTTCAATTGACAAACACGGATCATCAGAACCTGTTTCAGGGAGGTGTTAACATCCTCCAGCAGCTCCTGGTGGCCTTGATGATTGATTACAAAGAACTTCAGAGAGCAATGTGTAAGATTTATGAGACACATTCTTTATTTTTATTATTTATGGCTAATATTTATTTATCTTTAAAAGGTTAATGTGATAACTGGACTCCCTTTGCCAAACAATTGTTGTACTTGAAAAGTACATTTAATAAATTTACTGGAACCTCTTGTGCACGTGTTCTTTATTGCTCCTCCACATCCAGCCAGCTGATTGGCTGAGGGTCTGACCAGCCTGTACAAGTTAGGCCAGCTGCCCTGCAGTACGCTAAAGAGAAGGCCAAAAGTCAGGGAGCAAGCTGACAGAGGGAGGGGCAGGCGGTCTCCTATTACTGCACCGGCCGCCAGAACTCAGCCAGCCTTGTTTTTCCCTTTCTCAATCCCTTCGCTTTCTGTGTAACTACAACACCTGCTGCACGGCCCTCTGCTTGCTCCAAACTTCAGGCCTGTAGCCGCCTGAGAAAAGAGTGTGAACACAGGTGTTTGCTTTTATCTCATGTGTTTGTGCTGCTAGTGAGCGAAGAATGGCACGCTGACGCTGGAGGTTTAACTGTTGATCCACGGAGCGGACAGCCAGCAGCTCCTGGGGGATTAAACTAATTTTTTAAAGGAGCAGTCGTCCCTAAAATACTTACTGTAGGTAATGTTGGATTGTGTAATAAACATGTGATTAACCCGCCTGTCAGTTTCTGACTGCATGACCTTAAAGTCATATGAGGATACATCCAGTGCAGCCAAAACTTAGTGAACTGCATATCCAGAGGAACTAGAACTGTGCTCAGAAAAAATGTAAGTTATGAAAAAAACAACACCTGTATCCACAAGATAGTGAACATATCACTGAAAGACAGTAAGAACATACCTAAAATTAAACCACACTTACAAGTTGTGAATTACACTTTTGATTGGCTCATTACTGTTAGACATATCAGTGCTTGTGTTGATTCTTCACCATTTATTTAGTTTACACATGTGCATCTTGTTGCTGTGATGTGACATATAAATGTAATATAGGAAGATCTTCAGTAACAAAATGACTCATCAGAAAATCTTCTTATTCTGTCCAGAGTGAGATTTTAGACTCAGGGTTGTTGAAATGTCATTTTTGATGGCTCAATTAAATAGTTTAAAGGTGGAAGGCTGCGGTTTACTCCGCGGTTTTTCGTTACTTGTTATGTAGCGTAATACTGGTGGATCATATAGCTCACATTTAACGAGCATCCTCCTCCAAGGTAGCAAAACTTACTGACTGATTTATTGCTGTTTGGAGGAATAGCTGTGCTGTGAATAGTGTGAATCACCCACACCTTTACTATAGACCCTGTAGGGTGTAAGTTAAGGATTTGTCTTGGAGTGACTTGTGAAGAAACTGACTGCTCATATTATTAATTCAGCATTGCAATCTTTTATCTTTACTGAAAATCATTTAGAAACTGTGATTTTATATCGCTGACATTGTGGGGGGGACAAAGTCTCAGTTACTCACTATAACGAGAACCTATTTTTGCAATAATGACACACTTAGTTTACATAATTACAGCACCGGAGTAACACAGATAAGGTTCTCTTCATTAAAATAAAATGTGTATATTTAGCTACAAATGTCTCTGGAGACAAAAAAAATAAAAAAAATTCTTAAGAGAAGTGCCAATCACACTTTACTAATATGTTAAACAAAAGAGAAAGTCAAACAGATACTAAAATCAACAGAAAGAACTAATAATTAAAGTCAATACGATTGCAAAATGTGTAAATGTGCAACTGTAATAAATGTGCAGCCCTCAAACAGAATAAAGGGATCGCTTAAAAAAAAAAAAAAGACAGAAAGCTGCAGCATTACTAGGATGATCACATTATTTTATTTCTGTACTTCTAGGTTGGTAGTAGAGGGATGTTTGCAGTTGGCTTACGTAGTGTTCTTAGAAAAACTATGACAAATATTGATGATTTAAGCTGCTTTTTCTTTAGTGGATAGATGTCTCTTGGCTCAAAGAAAAATCCAAGCTGTTACTTTTTTGTCTACTTATCTTTACATTTACCACAAATTGATAAACTGAATGAAAGCAACATCCCCAAAAAGAAATCCACAAAATGTAGCTGATTTGTACAAACAACATTGTACTGTAATAATGACAATACTCATCGCCTGCATGCTTCAACAAATGAGCTGAATTCAAAAGCTGTCTGTAGTGACACTATTGACCTGCGGCTGCACTCTGTTCCTGTTGCAGCTGAAGAGCCAGGCTGCCCTCCTGTGGCGGTAACGCTTCGACAGCAGCACATAGAGCACCGGGTTGATGCAGGGGTGCAGGTACTGGAGCACAGTGCAGGTGAAGTAGAACATCTCCCAGGCCTGTCCGTGACGATACAGCCCCAGGTAAACACACAGCTCCAGCACGTAACCGGGCAGCCAGCACACTGAGAAGGTAGCGGCCGCCAAGAACACCATGACGGAGGCTCTGCGGGTGTTTCTGGCACTGGACACTGACATTACAGGGCTCTTGTGGAGGAAAAGAGCCAGACGGACGTAGTTGAAGGCGATGACTAGCATTGGAACAAAGTAGTAAAGCACAAACTGGCTGAGGATCACTTGGTAGTGGTGCTCATGAATGGTTGGAAGGCAGAAGGAGCAGTTCGCCAGGCTCGGGCCCAGATACTCCTTGGTGGCAAACATTCGCAGAGGCAGGCTGATGAAGAAGCTGAGGGCCCAGACCAAGACAAACATGAGGATGACCAGGTCCATGTTGGGCGGCTGGTACGGGTTGGTGATGATCATGGCGCGGGTCATGGACACGGCGCACAGTGAGTAGGTGCTGGCGGCCAGGCTGAAGGCCAGCAGGAACTGGTAGACCTTGCAGAAGGCGTTAGTGAGAGGCCAGGTTAAGCTCACAGCAGTGTACATGGTGAAGGGGATGAGCAGCAGGGTTAGAAAGTCAGCCAGAGTCATGCTTAGTAGGAGGATGTCCAGGCGGTTCTTACGTAATGTGTTGTACTTGGCAAACAAAGAGAAGACGAGCAGGTTGGCACAGAGCCCGATGCCCATGATCACTCCACAGGTGCAGACAAAGATGAGCCCATAGATATTGGGAGTCGCCATGTTACCATCACCTGGCTAATTTTAAAAAACTGGTAATTCCAAACTTCTGTTGCTTACAGCTTCTCAAGGGAGATGATGTGACGCTTGTCTTTGTCATATATGATGGAAAACTTGATATATTTGGTTCGTGGATTACAAGTCGAACAAAACAAGGCACTTTGATCTTGAGCTCTGAAAAAACATTACAGGAAACTTTGATGTTTTACTGACATTTCATAGACAAAAACAGACAATAATCAAGAAAAATACTGGTTCGTTGCAGCTCTATTTATGTTACTTCTAATGAAAGAGGAAGATTATATGTCATATCGCTAAACATTAAAATACAACCTTTGTTTTTTAGCTTGGTCATAATAGTTAGTCATCTGTAAGGCTTTTGTAAACCCACGAGTTATAGAAAAATATGTGTCAAAATTATTTCAATGAAATCACATATATGATGTAAAATCACCTAAAAATCCTGGAGTATACAGAGAACAATGTAGCTCCCTACTGAGGAGAAAATGTATTTGAATTAAACATAGCTGGCAGCTACTGAGAGCTACATTTTCACTAAAGATAGGCGTTAACAAGTACAGGTGTTAGTCTTCACAGCTCATTTTAAAATGGTGTCAGATTCATCATTTAGTCCTACTCACCATCGTTGTTCCTCAGCCGTGTCTGGTCTATGAGTGAACCATCGTCGTTATGTAACCTGGATAAATCTTTTTTACTGGTTTCTATCTTGTGAAAATGGACTGAAGAGGTGAGAGGTTGCAGCCTCTGAGGATTCATTACAAAGTGTGATGGCTGGATGTGAAGGGAAGAAAGGCAAACATTACCTGGGCCACATTGATTCTGGTTGACTTGGTTTAAAGAGAAACGGTCTCTGGTCAGCTGCTGAAAAAACAGCGATGCTTTGTGTGCACCTGTTTTCTTGTTATTGCTTGTGGGTGTTATAAGCACATAATAAGGGTCTTTTTAAACAGCTATAACAGCATTCATAACTGCATTAACTATTAATAAATGCCTCATAACACTGTATTTGGAATTGCATATAGAAAAAAGCCTATTGAGGGAATGATCCAGCAAAGTCTTAAAGAGAACTTGGTCAACCTGAGTCATGTACTGATAAAAGTATGTGGCTGTGAATATATTTTTCAACATCTTTTCAATCAGGGATGTAGTGTTTGTGCCACTAATGTAATATCTCAAGTACAAAAATGATAAGCAACTGTTCAGAACAGAAAAAAAAACATTCTGTGAAACATATTGTAGCTTAGGGCTGCAAGGTGGCTCGGTGGTTAGCATCGTTGCCTCGCAGCAAGAAGGTCACCGGTTTGCGTCCCGGTGAGGACACCCAGGATCTTTCTGAGTGGAGTTTGCATGTTCTCCCCGTGCAGCGGGGGTTCTCTCCGGGTTCTCCGGCTTCCTCCCACAGTCTAAAAACATGTTGAGGTTAATTGGTGATTCTAAATTATCCGTAGGTGTGAATGTGAGTGTGCTTGGTTGTCTGTCTTTAAGTGTAGCCCTGTGATAGACTGGTGACCTGTCCAGGGTGTCCCCTGCCTTCGCCCTAAGTCAGCTGGGATAGGCTCCAGCCTCCCTGCGACCCTAGTGAGGATTAAGCGGTGTATAGATAATGGATGGATGGATATTATAGCTTAAATATATAACCTAAATATAGCTTAACAGACTTTACTCACCACAACAAATGAGGTGAGTAAAAGTAACAAGCTTAAGGACGTCAGGGCCAAATTGCACAATATATTTGATTCTAATAGAAATAACATCTAAAGGGAAAAAATCTTGTAACTTGATTGATAACAGTTTGGAGTGCAGTTTACTTATACACTTAACTGTGTTGTAGCAATGATGCATTAACTGTTTATGCACATTTAAAAAGTCACTGAAATTTTCAAAATGCTTGAAAAAACAGTTTAAAACTACTTTATAGATAAACAATTACAACTGGTGTATACCGTGTTATCAACTGTTGTACACCACACATGGGGAGAAGGAGTTATAAACATTTTTAAATGTGCTTATATCTCTTTACAACTACACTACAACACTTGCTATTTAGTGCATTTTAAAGCATTTCATCATTGTTTGTATGCTGTCTTTATGAGGTTATAAATGCTAAATAGACCCTCAGCCCTCCCCCTCAGTCTATGAAGATGCTGTTTGTTTGTTTTTTATTCATGCTAAAAAGGATTAACTTTTTAAACTCAACACCTCAAACCACCTTAAGACAGTCGGTCTGTAAAGAAAAAAAAACGTCCAGCCCATTGATTACGTTCTCTGTTCCTCCCCCTCAGTGGAGATTTTAATGTTTCTCTCCATTGTTTGATTGATTTCTTCAGTATGAGCTGCAGCCTTCTAACAGTGGCTTTATCAGGCTTTCCACAGCATTTATGACTCTGTCAGCTAATGGCCTATGGTGTACACTGCTGCTCTTAGCACAGGATATAGCTGACGTTGATGCATTTGCGAAGCCCCTCCATTACCAGCGTTTCATTCAGTGGCTGTTAAAATGTCACGTGATCTCAAGTGGGACATTAACAGCTTCATAGTGTCCTGTGCGTGTCAAAAGTCAACAAAAACATTGATGTGTTTTTGTCATACTGCAGCCTAATTGTTAAAAATCAGTTTAGACCCACATGTCAAACTTACTGCTCTTTTCTCAAAGCAGAACATCCCTGCTTTATGCACAATAAATGTGAAATAATTATTTGATGAATCAATTTGCTGACTTTTGTTTATTAATTTATTTTTGATAATTTAGTAATTGGTCTTTTTTTCTTGCAAAATTGACAAACATTTGCTTTTTCTACATTATCACGTGTGAAGATTGGTATAGCAATAATATTGTTATATGATAGTTAAAAGAATACAAGTTTGTCGTATTATTTGGACTAAACAGGCAGCGTTTGGTTATTTTTGGACATTGTATTGATAAAACAGTTAACAACAAATCAACAGATAATTAAAATGAGCAGCCTTAGTCTCCTCCATATCAACGTCCAGTTTTAGATTATAGAAAACATTCAGTGGACTTCTGTCATTAGTTCTTGAAGATGTTTCTCCTCTAATCCATGTGTCGTCTTTAGTTCAACCGTTCTATGTCTGTTATTACAAGGGGTTCAGTTCCACCCAAGTTATTTTAAGTTTCTGACGTCTACTCTCATTTGTGCTAACTTTAACATTAATATTATAATTTGTTCTCAAAAATTTCAGTGAAAACACAATAAAATATTGTGAAAAAAATCATTCCAATTCCAATGATCAAAGCAACTTCCTCAAACGTTTTTTTTTTCTTTCACTATCCACAATCTAAAGATAATCCCTTTAACTCCACAAAAGACATTTAAAAGAATTTTCGAATAATGAAAAATAACTAACAATCAAGCATTAATATCAATAGTTGCTGCTGCTTGATTCTCCGTTGACTGGATTACTCAACAAGTCATTCTAGCTCCTGTCATAAATGCTGCATGTCGTGTTTGTGTTGAATAAAGACGCCGTGAATCAGAGTCTCTCTAATGGCTACAATTTTTAATGTTTGATTAACTGGAAACCTGTACAGTATGCCCTCAGTGCAAGTGCAGAACATTATAGGAGTCTGATAGCCCCTGACTTGGGCTTATTCTATAAAAATAAACTATAAATGCAAAATGATGGGAGTGGGTTTGACGAAGCATCCAATAAGTTACAAGTCCATGAGGGATCTAAGGAGGGAACGGAAACCAGGACCATCAAAAAAAAAAAAAAGCATCACCAAAGTAGAACTCAACCACAAAAGAACATTTACAGGATATAACTAAAGTGCATTATGGAATTTAGTCAGCAGCACCGTGATACATTCACAAAATAAATATACATTTTCAAAGTGAAATAAATTATGGCAGAACCATTTGAACGGATGTAATCATTGAACAGTTTGTCGTGACTGTAAGTCCATGATAGTCAACACATAGAGAGCCAAACCAAAGCAGACCACTCAGCATCCCAGTTTTTGTGAAGTTCTAATATATAAGAAATAAATACTTCCTCCTATGCTCTACTCGTGCTGGTTAGAAATTACAATATATGCCATGGCTTTGAAGACGATCAGGGTTACAGAGGTGTAAAGATTTTCCAAATAAATATGGATCTAAGAAGATGTTGTGGTGACACTCCAGGAAGTGGGATTGTTTTAGGACAAACATACAAACGTTGCAAACTTTTATCATACAAGCAACAACCCCGGGGCCGTAATCTGAAGTGACCGAGTCGGGAGCAGTTCGAGTCTGTCAGGCCTGTCAGCGTCTTAGTGCAGTACCACAGGACGGGTACTGGGGGTCTCTCCTGCAGGGTGCTGCGTCCTTTATGGCCCCTTTGTTGACACAGATCGCGCTCTCCTCCTCTTCTTGTCATTCTCTCTGCGCCGGCCTAACCTCACCTTTTTTTTCCTCTTGGTGGCAACTTTTAGTGGCTGGTCCTTATAAGCCAGAGCCTTGTTGGTCTCCTGGGGGAGGTTAGTGCCCTCCCTATCCAGCCTGAACCTGTCTGGGAGGTCCTTGGTGGCCCCTGGGGGCTTCTGGTGTAGAGCATTTCCACTGAAGGTCTGGCTCGGCGTTCTGCTCTGCACAGGTGGCGCGCGTTCGTCGGCCGTGTGCACCTCCTCCAGCAGCTCCTGTAGCCACATACGACGCTTGAACTCCTGCAGGGAGCGACCTTTATCGTGCATCAGCTGGGCGTGGCTCACTGACCTCCTCCTGACAGCAGAAAAAGTGACACAGAGTCAGATTAACATGTACTACAAACAGAAAATAAAGCAAAAAAAAAAACATTTTGAGATTAGATATTAGCATCTTAAAGCCAAAACCTGTATGAAGGCAGCACATATTTCTTATTTCTAGATTTTCAAAACCTGTTATAATGTCTGTTGCCAGCCAATTCTCATAATTCTCTTTTTTGTTGTTGTTGTTGTTTTAACCCATGTTGGAATTTTATGTGACACCACAGTGGTGAGTTTATGTAGGGAATGGTTTTAGAAGTGGTGGCAGCTGAAATTTAAGGTCAGGCTTCAGGAAACCTCAGTACAGTAGGTGGCAGCATAAACAAGTGTGAGAGCTGTCACTAATCTGAGTTTAAGACTAAAACAGAGAAAACCTCCTTATTTTAACACGTCCAGGTAAACTGTCGTGGTGTTTTTTAAATAAAAAAAAAATAGAAAATGGAATCTTTCTTTGGCTTATCTTTTCTTTTTTTTTATCAACCTGCCATTTTTAAGTACATTTTGCATGCTTTTTTTCCCCCAAAAAAACTTTCCAAAATGACTCTTGAAGTAACTCACGTTCTGCTACTAAGTGCATCAACTGGTCTCCCATCAAGTGTCACTGGGGAACACAGCAAGAACACAGCCAGACTCCACTGATGAAGCATGACTATAGAGCACATCCTTGAGCCAAACATCTGAAGGACACAATGAATATTATCAGTCACTTTGATAAACTAAGTAAGATTTTGCTCATTAAAATAATGCTTAGCTGTGTATCTGCTTTTTAATAGCTGTTTTTGGCGGAAAAATTAGATAGTTTTTGAGTATTTGATATTCCCAAGCAGTAAACAGTTTATGTAAATGAAGAAGAGATTTCAACTTACATGGTGTGATTTCTTTCCCCAGTAAAAATCCACAAAAAGCTGCGATCTTTTTGATCTTGTTGCACAAAAAAAATGGAAAAAAATAAAAATTTACAAAATAATAACAGAAATTATTTGGCCAAATACAATTTGGCCCGTTCAGAACTTGTGTCCAGGTCCATTGGTGCAAATGCAGCCTAGGGAAATCCCCTGCGAGTCTGCTCCATTCATTTGCCTCCCAACAGTGTGTGTTGAGCTATTTATTTCTCCCCAGTGTCCAAATTAAAAGAGGGATAAAGATAGAAAGAGCAGCAGCCCATCAGCTGCAGAGCTGCCACTCCACTCAGTCCTGCAGGAAAATCATGAAGAGCAACACTGAAGCATCATCTCTGGTGGCCAAAGCTGGAGAGCAGAGCTGAGAGGCTTTTTCAGTCCAGCACTGTGAGCGAGCCTGTGTGAGTCTGTCTGAGAGAGAGGCACTGAGAGAAAGTCAAACTCCTCTTTGGGTGAAGATGCATGCACTACCTCAGCCCCTACCCATTAAGTCCAGTCCTAACACCCTGCCCAACCTCCCAACCCTCACCTCTCTCCCTCCCCTCAACCCTTCACACACACCTGCTGTGACATGAAGCTGGTGGCCGCGCAACATCCAGACGGCCACGCAAACAAAGAGCGCGCTGAAGGGGAACTCCTCAGTGGCTGGATTTTTGATCAGTTTCAATTCATTCAGCTGTCCTTTCCAAATGAAAGCACGCTAACAATTCTTTCATAAAGAGGTCAGAAATGACAGGTGTCCACCAACGTCGGTAATCATGGGTTACCAAGCAGAGAGTGAACAGTTTAAGGGGAGGGGCAGGGTTACTCCAAAGTAAACAGCCAGGCCTAACCACTTTCCCAGGGGAGAATGACCATAACCTCAGAGAAACCCAACCCACAGCCTCTCACTGCAGACCATTCAATTCGCCTCCACTCTGCCTCAGCAAACCAGCTCACCACCGAATGGTTACAGTGGCTTCTGAGGTATCTCTGACATTCAGCTAATAAGGAGAGCAGAGAGCTATGATTGAGGCAGCTGTATACAAACCCAGGTTCACCGTGTATGTTTAGATGTTCAGTCTTCAGCGTCATGTAGATTTACTGAAAATGTTATAAATGCACATGTTACAGCTCAGCAGGCTCATGGCTAAAAGTGGATGTATTTTTGGTGTCATATTGATTGACAGAGTGCTGCACACTTCAGTGTGGTCAAGGATGCAACGAGAAGTGATTATTTTTTAATATAATGTAATTTTTTACAGTCAAACATGATTAACTCCTTTTAAAAGTACCTTGGTTACTTTATGTGTGATTTTGCACACATTTTGCAAATCATAATAAATGTGAATATTGAAAGGATTAATGTTATGTTATACAGTTAGATACTATAGTTGCAATGGCAGTCAGTTCCTCTCACGATTTTTCAGTAATTTTGAAACTGATGTGACGTGTGAAAACAACTTTAACCAGACTTCAGGTCCATCCAAATAGAAAGTGTTTTTAAAAATAACATCTAAAGTAACAGACACACTTGCATTTTATCAAATATATCAGTCCACATTGACTCCAAATGTGCATCCTTGCAGGACAATTCCTTTTTTAATGCGTATTACCAATGCCTACCTGGAACCTGTGTTAAATATCATACTTCACCCTCTCTCCACAAGTTTTCTGTCTGCCTCTTCATTGTTGATGATCCAATAAGGTCAAAAATACCCCCGAAATAGTCTTCAACCAAAAAACGAAGCCACACTAGCGGCTCTGCAAAGGTTTACTTCATTGCGGCACTAGTTGAATGCTCAAAGTCAGCAGGTTCATCACCCCGTCACCATTGATATCTGCACAAAATTTAACAACTGTCCAATAGCTGTTAAGATTATTTCAGTCTGGACCAAAGTGCTAGAAGCGCCACCAGTTTGGCAAAAAATATGTTGTCCTATGTAAAAAATACTTGCAGTCTGTAATGTTTCACTTTCATTGAGCTGTAAACTCTGCTTTTTCCTCCAACTGTGAAACTCGAATCGTACATTTGGCAAGTTCTGTCAACAACATTCCTGTTTGGTACAATGTGAACATGTTGTTTTTGGGCTTGTTGAAACTGATCACTGCAGAAAATGTAATTGAACACAAATGAAAGCGAGCAATGTTGCAATCAGGGTTCGTATGAGTTCCTCACTGGTAGCACATTGTTCACAGCCTAGTTAAATGTTCCTGTGATTCATTTCTGGGTCATGAACTGTCATACTTAACACTATCCCTAACTCAAAGCCTATTAGACGGTTTATTAGTGTTTTTATCCATACTGTTTGGTCTAGAAGTGGCAATATCAGTCTGTGACTTGGTTGATTCACTGCTTTGGTCCAGACTGAAATAGCTCAACAACTGGTAAATGGATTACCATAAAATTGTGTACAGACTTTCATGACTCCCGGAGACTGAATCCCAACTTTAGTGATTCTCTCATATTTCCTCTACAGGGTTTTTCCTGCGTGGAGGAATTTTTGGCGCCCCCCAGAGAGGTTTCAACCAATGCCAAAGGAAAATCAACACCGCCAAAATAGTAAGAATTGAGAATGAAGATAGCAATTTTTAGCAAGTTTTGTTGATTGTGGTTTCAGTTACTCGTGGATAATTGATGTTTCTTCTTATCAAATAGTCGAAGAAAACAGGAAAATGCACAGATTTCTGTCAAAAATGGTGACACTGACGTGTCTCCTTTATGGATCATGCTTACGGTTGTGCATAGTCACATCCCAAAGGTCCATTCTGAGCCAGGAAAAACCTGCTCAAACAGCACCATGTAACTCACATTTATGGTTTTGAGTGTCTTTTCACTTGTCAATGATTGAATAGATTACCATTAGGTTTGGAACACACATTCATGTTCCCCTCAGGGTGAACTGCAATAACTTACCTTGACTTTCCTCAACCTCCATCATCAAGTTAATGTGCCACGTCGTTCAATACTTTGCTTTATGTCTGTGTAGATACTCAGTAATGTAGGTCACGGTAATCCTGAGAACTTCAGTATAAGACAGCTGGACCTCACTTTTTTTGGTTCTTGAAGATCTCATCCAAAAGGGTTCTTCAGTTCTGTGGAAGACCCAGATGTATATCATCCTCCCCCAACCCAACTTAATGCACCACCAGCCATGCTGGTTGATATATATCTGGGACTCCCCATCAGTCAGCTGGAACTAAAAGAACATCTTGGATCAGGGGTGAAACGTCTTCAAGAACCACATACCTCTAAAACTAATGACATTTCCATGAGCCTCAACTATATTTAGAATTGTGTGCTAATTAGCAAATGCCAGCATGCTAAAATACTAAGTCGGTGAACATGTCAAACAAAGCAACTTAGCATTGCTCTGAATGTTAGCATGAGTAGCTCTGGTGTTGCTGGATACACAATGACAAAGGTTCTAGTATAACAATACACTATAGGGTTGGATTAGATCTTGCTCTCCGACTAACTGACATGCAGTTTCTACAGAACATTGGTCGTCCATTTCTGTTAAGTTTTAAGACTTTTGAATCACTTTATTGCTGAATGTTGTCGGTCTTTGTAATAATGTTCTTTTGATGGTTGTGGTAGAACACAGCAGTATGCCTGTTCTTTACATAAAACCTATTGTAGACTATGGTATGTTGTGTATTATTATTCAACAGTTACTTACTCTGAAACCCACCTTGTCTACGCTTAAAGTCATTTAAAGTCATCTATTATTGTTAAATTGATTTGGTGATTGCTAAAATACTGAATAAAAGTGTTATAAACATGTGCTTTTAAAAAAATAAAATAAAATCTCCCCTGTAATTTATATACTTTATAAATAAACCCACTCTAACTGTTAAACTGTTGATATTGCTATATTATGTAGAGTTTTTGTGAGATGACGAAGATGAATACAGTCTATTCAAAATCCCAAGTCATTTATGTGGTTGCTGTACCTAAGTTTTTTACTGGCTGGAATAACTTGCATTTCTCCTCATGAATAAAACCCATAAATTATTTCTATGTGCAGTGATGATTAGTAGAATCACTTCAGGCCAGTCTGGAGACCAGTTGGTGGTAAATTACTTAATAGAGGGCTCAGTATTTTACAAGCAGTCATGATTCAATTCAGCAAGGGGGTCCAGAAGGGGTTTGGGGCTGGGACAAATATATGGCAGACCCTCCTGCTGTCCCTGAAATTCAGCTTTCTTCTGTTTCCAGCGAGTCTGCCCCAAACTTCCAACACTTTAACATTCGGTAGGGGAAAAAATACCTCATCTGATTCCATTCTGCAAAGACTTTACCTGCAAAAAAATATGAAAAAAATCCCATTTCCTGGCAGACTGCAGCGTATGGAACAGGAGCCAGGAAAGCTGCTTTTGATTCATGCTAAATTGCACTCTCAACACAGAACAGTATTCCCGTCCGTTTTTCATCCTTTTCACACTGCACCTACTTCACATTCACACGTACAGAACATATACACACCCACCCACCCCGGGTTCAAAAGAATTGTACCCTCCTGTTCTAAGCGACCAACTCGTACAAGCTCCAAATGCAGAGAAACACCCTCATTTCATGTATAAATTCAGAGTTCAGCGTCTATTTTTAGATGTGTTTTATCCATTCCTGTATTGGCCCACCCTATTATGTCATAAATCCTGGCTTAAGTTGCTGCCACAGTTCCTGCTTTTGTTGTGGAGTTACATTCAGAGTCACTATGTACGTAGCGACCACATTACGATTCGGCCCGTGTCACTACGTCAGTGGTAATTCCCACAGCAGGCCCACTCAGAGTCCCCTGTTATTTTATTACTATTCCACAGCAACCCTCCACTGCGCTCCCTTTAAGTGGAATTTGAACGTTACAGTAAAGTGAAGACATAAAGAAGTTTTTAAAAGCAAATTCAGTGCATTTTTTAATAAACTTGAGGTTCAACAAACTTACACAAAACCCCAAATGTCACACGTGGCTGTATATTTAGCTGCAAGGAGCAAAATCTGAGGTTTTTAAAGTATATTTGATAATGGTCTCTTTATGATGCAGTCAGGGCTTTGATCGCTTAGCCATTTGTTCACATGAGAACTTCAGGTTTGTTATCCTGGAAAACCTCACTTGAAAAATGACTTTTGCAGAGGCGCTTTTCCCTCCTAATGGTTTTTTAACGGTGAGTTACTGTACGGACCGTTTCAGTTAGTTCATTTGAAGCATGCTTTATAATGTCGTATTGTGGGAAGTTGGAAGAGTTTTCTGCAAATCATTCACACCTACCAATCATAACTGTCATCCCAGGAATGCTCTTTATTCCTCTTTACCTTCTTCTGGTTCAGCTACTTTCAACAGCTCTGCTACAGAGGCACAGTTTTATTCATACGTGCTCCGGAGGTGAAATTTTAAATTGATCCACTCTGTTTTCTTTTCGGTCGGTGGTTTATTAGGGCTTAAAATGTGTTGCTTTTTTTAAGAGCAGGTTTTGCCACATTAAACCTGTACGCTTAAGAGTTATAGAGGAGAGAGGATAAAGAGCTCTTCATTAAATTCACTGAAAATTTGTCAGCATAGACATTTCTGCTTGTAAGTGCAGTTCAAACGCTGTGAACTTCGGCTGACTTTGTTTAAACAGTAATTTATTTTGCATATTAAATTGCAGTTGTCTTAGATTTCCACTGAAGTACAGCTTTTATATCCGCATGTGCAGTAAAAAAAGGTCTTTACTGCATTGTTTATTTGTGGCGTAAAACTAACCTGTCACTTGTTAACATGAAAATATTCCCGGATTATTTTCAGGTTTTCTCCACATTTTTAAAGCACAAGTATTAATAGGGAGAAGGGAGAAGGATAGCACCCCTTATTAAAGGTATTTAACTATTTACATGTTTAATTTGTTACCATCTTTGTCTCCTATCTGCTTTACTTAAACACTGCTGGCAGCTTAATCAAGAAGTCTGTGAATTTTTGCCATTTGACACTTGGTCGCAGCTGAGTCACCTATGGCTTAACTGTTGCACAGAGGAATGCAGACTTTTTTGTTTTTTAAAGAATCTTGGTAGAGCAAACATTTAAATTTTGGTGAATTTTTTAAATGAAACATGTAGAATAAAATGATCTTTAGGATTAGATGCGATGCAGCATATGTCAGTCACAAAGTTGAAAATCTGGTTATTTCTGCTGTTACAATAGGAATTCCAATAAATAGTGTTAATTTGGTATTTTTTAAAAAAAGATGACATGACTTTACACAATGGCAAAAACATGAATGCTCTCTTTTTCCTCAGTAAAGAGAAAACTGGATCCCACTGACACTGTGGTTGTAGGTCTTAACTACTGACAGATTTCTCACCCATTAAACACTTAATACAATATTTCACAGCTTTCTGTCCATTGTATCAGGGTTAGTGTGAATTCATGGCTGTTGAGTTTGTTTCTAACTACAAATGCAGACCTCCAGGTTTTGACCCACAATGCACAATGGGCTGTTTAGTCAGAATGTCAGAGTGGGGTCACCGCTCCACACTTTAAGAGGCGTACATCCTGAACATTACCTAATTCCTGCTCAGGGTTACCCAAACATGGCCTCCTCCGTCATGCATTTATTTGATCTGAAAGTCGCTGCAAGATTTGTCTGTTTCTGTTTCTGCTGCTTGATATATGATAATCCTACTCAGGTAGTGCTTTGGGGCTGATTTCTTATTTACAGCTCGATTTTTCTTTTTTTTTTGTTAACCATAAATGTCAAGCTGCTGGAGACAGTGAGTCGGGGAGGTCCTACCAGGACAAAAGCATGTTGTCCAGACTCAGTCTAGAGCACAGGTACATTAAATCATTATTTTTCAGACAGGAAATATCTGCCATTGGACATTCTGCCTGTAAAATGTATTTCTAAGATGAAATGATTCCTGCTTGGCACAGCTCGACTCTCATCTGAACTGAAGTGTTTTTGCACTCATCCATTCAATGTTAGCGCTTGTTTCTAGTAAAAACCTTCAATGTTGTTCATCTTGTGATTAAACTGCGTCTTTGATCATGCCCTAGATGTGATTCAGAGTGAGTCAAAAAGCAGAAAAACAAGTCCAAAGCTTGAGTCTTTGACCCGGCCTTATGAGGTGCCCACCACATTAGCATTTCTCTCTTGGCAGATGTTGATGGTGGGGTGCCTGACTCTCTGCAGTGGCCCTGTGCTCCAGGCTCTAGGGAAGGGTGGGGAGGGGAGGTGGGCTCCTTACTCCTTACTCACCCCCCAAACTCAAACCACAAGCTGCCCAATGTCTGATGCCCCCCTCTCACTCTCCTGACCTCAGAGGCAGCTCCCAGGCCAGCTGGACGTGGCCTGAAACCCCACACAGCCGCCACCAGTGACCACCACCCTCCTGCCCCTGACCTATCACCCAAAACATTACCATAAACCTCTGCCCAGCTGCCAAGCAACACACACAGCAGAGCTTACAGTCAGAGTCTGCACTGCTCGTCCATGTAAAGATAGCTCTGTCTGAGGGGCAGAAAGTGGAGCTGGTGGAGAGGGGTAAGCGCTCTCGGTTACGATGGCATTTTACACGCGACATAAAACCTACTGTGGTGTTTTATGTTTTGTGGCTTGGGGTGATGCCGTGGCATTGCCTGTGGAACAGACTCCTGCCCGCTGCAACGACTACTGTGCAATATTTGAGGCTGATGAAAAATGCGCCCGCCAGTGTGTGAACCATTTTGAAACATGCCACAAGTCGGCATGCGCCACGTCCTTCCCCCCACTTGACAAATCGTGCCGTTTTTTTTGCGTTGCCTCAGCCTCTGCGAAAATTGGAGAATCAATAGAGGCCTGATTGAGGAGACCACACACACATGGTGTTACGGTAATGACGGGCTGAGTCTGTTTGTTTGCATAAGTGAAGAGCAGGCTCAAATCGTTAATGAGTGCTTTGCGTCCAGCGTGCAACCACAGCTAAGCCAGTGGGTCAACAAGGTTGGCCAGACTAACCGCCGTGTGTGAGTTTGTGTGTGTGTGTTTGCATGTGTGTGTGTGTGTGTCTGTGTGTCTGTGCTTCATGTCCTTGAAAAGTAAAATAAAAAAAAGTTTACATGCAGAAAGTGAAGTAGCCTAATATCAGGATTGACCACACTCCTTGTTTTCCTTACATGTGTTAATTTGCTCTTACATCATCTATAAGCACTGGCTGTAATGTTTCTATATTTAACACCGCGCCGTATTTACTTGTGCTCTGACACACAGATACAGTTTTGTTTTCCCAGTGAAAAAATATATCTGAGACATTTCAGTGTGAATATTTAAACACCGAGAGAAAAAAACAAAAAAAAACAAGCTTCACTTGAAATTTCCAAATCGTTATAATGCACGGTGTTAGCCAAGTGCACTTCACCGACTCAAAGCTGATCCATTTACTGTAAATGAGCTTGTCTCTGTTGGTTTCCTGGCCAATTACTGTACAGTGAACTTAGGTCCTGTATTTATTTATCCATAGGTTATTTTAAATGGACTGCACTCAATGCAGAGGCCTTGTTGAGCGGTCTTGTCCTCTCAGCCTGCCCTGGGACATGCTAGCAGTGCTTGGCAGACAGACACGGATGCTGAAGGCAGCCTCTGGACAGCTTTATCCTGCGTCGAGTGAGGCCACCCGCTTCGTTTTCACCAGGGCACAGTGACTGGCACGGCACTCCCAGGCCTCAGTTTTCACCTCCTCAATTTTCTGCTTCTCCAAGAGAACTGGAGAACACTGTACACTTTTTAAAGCCCTGAGACCAGAGAGAGGATATCAAGGTTAACCAGAGAATAGGAAGGCTCAAACCTAGCAGAATACACTATTAAGCAAGTGTATAAAACATTCCCAATGAGAGGATTTTTAAGTGGATTACATACGATAAATCTTAAGTAGACTGTTCGGGCCAGGTTATGGTGGACCGGAACTAGCTGTTAAGCCGTGCTGTCTGAACATGTCAGAAATCAAATGTGTTTATAGTCATTTCGAACGGCTACACAGGAAGAGCAAATGAAAAGCTGGCCGCCACAGACAGAGGCAGTCCCAGGAAAAATGTTACACAGTTTAAAAATGGGAATAACAGCACAGATTGTCTCTCCATGGAGACACTGACAGTGTTGCCTTGTGCTGCACACATGAAAACTGCCACAAAGACTCGAGTACTTACTAATGATTGAATATGTTTTGGCTTCACCAAGACTGGAACTAAAACATAATAATAAAGAACTGTTTCGATAATTGATGAAAGCCATTTTTTAAAACACAGTAATGCCAAACGTTTGTTAATTCCACTTTCTCAAAGCGGGAAGATTTTTCTTCGTAAACTGAATTTCTGTTTTTGTCAAGCGGTCAGACAAAAAAAAATCAGTCTGACATCATCTTGTGCCTCAGAAAACAGTAATGAACCTTTTTACTAAACATTAAAGATTAGTCAGTTAATCAAAAAAATTACTATGAAGTAGAGTAATTAATAATGAGAATAACTGTTTAAGATGTTTAAGAAATATGTTTGTGGTTTGAATAATTTGTCTTTCAGGTGAAAACAAAAACATTGAGAAACAAATAGCTCCAAACTGCTGCGGGAAGAAACCACTTCATTGTCAGGCTCACTGCTAAATAGAGATGTGATGTGTTCTGTTTGACGAGTTGTTATTAACTTGTAGCTTTCAGTATGAAGTCCTTAGCAGAACTCTAAAATGATCTATTAAATCTGCACCATTCAAAGACGGGATTTGTTGTTTTATTGAAAATGCTTTCAAGTCGGTTTATGAAGCTGAGCACAGTGACATCATGTTCTTTTACTGACAGCCACATCTTTTGTTACTGAGGATTTCTTTTTTTTTTTTCACCAAACACAGACAGACAAACATTTAAAATGACATGAGCTCAGTCATCTCAGTATTGGGACGCAATAAATGAGAGCAGCACTTATAAATGACTAAATGAGAGAGGACGCTGTTAATGGATACAGTGTGCACTCAGTGAGAGAATAAAGCAGCGTAACTAACCAAAATCAGGTGGAGACGAAAAATCCAGACAGGAACAATAAAAACGCAATTGTTTGAGCTCTAAAGTTGGTAAAGAAAAAAAAAAAAAACACTGATGCATTATGTGGCACGTTCAAGAATAGGTATAAATGTACATGAAGTTCTGCTAACTGAGCCGCTCATATCACATTTATGGATTGCTCCTTTAAAGTTGCCACTAACATTCCCTTTAAATCTTTACAAGGCTCATGTTTAGAGGTGCTGTGGTCTCGCGCTGACCTTCAGTTGATGAAACTTGTTCTGTAATTCTATATTTTTCAGAATGGTTCCTACAGAGAAAAATATCCCCACCCTCTGAGCAAAAAGCTCTAAAATAACTTTTTCTTTCATAAATTGAAAACATGTGCTCGGCCTTGATGATGTAAATGTTCAGAAGTGTTAATTTACTAATGAACAGTGAGTCCATTAGACATTCGATTACATACTCTGGGCAGGAGATAAATCAACACAGAGCGTAATTCAAACATGGGCTCCGGCCAGGCAGCTTGTTTTCTGTCCGACTGTGGTTTTCCAACAGTCTAAATCCATGAAGCGGATTTGCTCACAACAGCCAACATATTTCTCCAATCTGCATCCCCTTGTAAAGCAAAGGAAGGAAGGCAGCGCTCACAACTGTTTGTTTTGTGCTGCCCACGGTCTCGCAACCCTGTAACATAAGGCCGGGCTTTCATTGCCTCTCCGCTGCATGAGCAAAAGGGAATTAGCTTTTAAAAGTTTGTTTTGTAAGAGTTGTAAATAAAGCAGCACTGATTCAGACCTCGATCCCCTTTCTCTCAGATGGGATATGGCTTGTGTGGGTGGCTTTGGAAATACTGAGGCAAGCTGAACATGTTTATATTACACTGTCCCCAAGGAGGGCTGAGCTTTGTGGTGCAGATGGATTACAGGGGGAAAAGAGCTGTTGTAGACGCTTAAAGTTCAGTGTTAATGGTGGGAGTGAAGTGGCTGTGTAGGTGTGATGTGTTCGTTTCACAGGTCGCTGGCATTTCTGTCCACGTCAGTGAAGGGAAAAGGGGGGATTCCCACGCCAAGCTCAAAAGGGTGTTTTGCTAAGTTTTAAAGATACAGACTTTAAAGCTGCACAAATCAGTCTTTTATATTAATGGGACTTCTTGGGATTGATTGTGATGAGCCCACGGGGAAATAAGATCAGACTCCAGGGAGCGTTTCTGCGTCTTTCAGCTCATTGTTTTGGTTTTACGGCCCAGAACTCGACTGTTTTTGTTCAGTCTCACCACTCTCATCAGTGATTTTCCGACATCAGCGGCAGGAAGCTGTTTTCAGCCTTAACAACCTGAGTATACACTACCTGGCCAGCAGCAAACAGCGGGCAAACGTGAACATAGTGGAACATTTGACAGCCGCAGTTTTTTTCCTTAAGACAGTTTGTTGATGTTTTTGAAAGTACGCCCACTAATTGGCGATTTCTATCTCATTTGTTTGACACACTGTTATAGAGGTGCTTTTAGGTGGATTCTTTTATCTTCAGAGACAGCCAGGGTAGTGGCGCTGCCCTTTTTTCTGTCTTTATGCTAAGCTAAGCTAACTTTGTTGATCAAACAAACATGGGGGCGGTATCAATCATCTGATTAAATTCTTGGCAAGACAATGAATAAGGACATTTCCCAAAAAATACAGTGAATATTGCAATTATATTCACAGAGCAACCAAGAAACACAACTGGAATGCTAATGCGTCTTAGTGTTTGCTAGATGTTTAAAAAAAAAATAAAAAATTAATCTCAAATTTAACCAATATCCAGATCTCAAGGGCTGCAATTTTTTTGGAAAAAGTTCAAATGTGTGAGAACATATCGTTATAAATTGGGCATTGAGATGTCCCAACCAACAAACCACCCATTCTCCATATGTAAATGGAGCATGCTTATTTGGTTCTGACTGCAGCATAAATCACATCATCACTTTTAGATCTTTTTTATTAGTGGAAAATAAACACAAATATTTCATTTACAACTAAAATTGTAACACCTACCACAATTTTGTCGAAATAATCGCACAGTATATTTATATATATATTTTGTATATGTTTAGCCCTACTATTAATTTGTCTTTTATCCACTTTAATTTGTCAATTTTGCATTTACAGCATGCTCCACTGGCCCCAAGTGGCCAAAAATACAGAATGAAGTATTTTTGGTGAAACAAAGACCGGGACAGAAAAAAAAAAAACAGCACACTGGGGGAGAAAAAAAATAGCAAAAGATGTCGATAGATTTATTTTAACACCTCCACAGCTGTAGATATCTGTTCCCAATCAGGACTGTTCGTGTAAGAGCACACCGGCCCTCCTGTACAGTAACGAACCACAGCGAGAGCCGGCCTGTGCTGTTTGGATGGGAGCGTGTGTGTGTGTCTGTGTGTGTGTGTGTGTGTGTGTGTGTGTGTGTGTGTGTGTGTGTGGGCAGGCATGCCTGAGGTTGCTGAGCCTCGGCCTTCTCCTCAACATTAATAAGGACTTCCTTCCTACCAGACAGTCAAACACCTGATCATTTACCAGGGAGGACATGCCCACGCATCCCTCAGAGCTGGCAGCCGTCTGCCTCTAATAAGGATCAGCCTGTGTTCTGTAGCTGCCCATCAATCAAAGCGTTCACATGCCGGACATCCATACACAAATCATGTTTTCTCTCTGTACTCCACCCCTAATGTGTGAGAGTGTGTTTGTGTGAAAGTTTAGACTGAGCTATCATGGGTGGCAGCTATATCCAGGTAGACAGAGCAAGAAATAATCCCTGTCATACACACACCACTTCAAAACTCCAAATTGGCTTCTTATAAAAAAGTAGAGCCAAAATACACCTGGTGAAATGTGCATTTTTATGATGTGCATAACCTCTTATTTCTCCTCCTTAAATATCAGGTTTTGAAATGGTTTTTCCATAATTGAATTAGAGTGGCTAGTCACAACTGACTCGAGAACACATCAACAGTTTTCAGCCCAAATGCTGTCAGAGAATCACTAAAGCCACAGACGGGTTGCTGAAGAGAAAATTGTCCTGTTTTGCGGAGCTCAACTGCAATCATGTTTTCTCCAAAGGTCAGAACTTAAACAATGAAATCATCACTTTTCACATGGCATCTGACGTCTCAGTTCATCGCTGCATATGTTGGCTGTCATGAATCTGACTGCGTTCGGGTTAGAGTTTCATGCTTCATATTCTGTCAGCATACCTCCCAGAGAGGTAACGTTTCAGCAGTAAGAGCTGCTGCAGTCAGTTTGTGCTCAACGGGACGAGTGGGGGGGGAACAAAATATCCTTCAACTTAAATGGAAACCCACTGTTCTTCACTTTTTCAGCCAGGGAGCTTATTATAGTGAAACTCTGCTCAAATTAGTGATTGTTACAGACCATGCAACATCATCTGGTCTTTATGTTCTGTTCCCAGCAGAACCCAGAGATGCAGATGTCACAGTAATTACTTTGTTCTTATGTTGCAACACAGAGAACGTGTGATCAGATCATGGTGGAAGAAGTGTAAGATATTTTGTTTCCGAACACACTGTTCTTACATAATAAAACCACTTGGACGTTTACAAAGAGCTGCATATTAAAGTTCTCATACATACTCTAATTTTTGCTTTCTTTTTTTTTTTGTTAGTTCAATTTAGGTCTGCAGTTAATTCAATATTATTTAATACCCTGCCACATCTTGATTAAATCACTTTCTTTTTAACAGTTATACAATGTATCTAAACATGTATTTTCCCACAACTCAAGAAGGTTTATGATCATCTGTCCACAACCCAAACATTTTTCATCGCATTTGGAAACCAATTTGAACCAACTATTCTATTATCAAACTAGCTGATGATTCATTTTCTGATATATGATTGACAGCGCCAGTTGCAGTATCCTTTCTTATCTTACCAAATTACTATCTGCAACACTACTGTGAAAAAAATGAATCATTTACCATGACACATGGAACAATCAGGTACACAATGATGGTGTTTTATACTGAGAAGTTGGGCAGCAATTTGCATTTGGTGCACCTCAGTCAAAACATTACTGCAGTTTGATTTTACAGAGTCCTTGTTTTTGTTGCACTAATATGGAGTTTGAGGAGGAAAATATCATTTTTTTAGATTATTATTTTCATGTGTATATGTATATATCCATCCATTAACCACACACCGCTTAATCCTCACTAGGGTCGCGGGGGGCTGGAGTCTATCCCAGCTTACTTAAGGTGAAGGCAGGGGACATCCTGGACAGGTCGCCAGTCTATCACAGGGCTACACTTAGAGACAGACAACCAAGCTGTATATATATATACACTCCAGTGAGAAGTCTCATTGCTGTGATTTTTGTTCAGCTCCATGATCATTGCTGTGGACAGTTTGTTGATGACGTTGGATTTATGTTGTTTTTGTTTAGTTTTGTCTGTTCAGACATTATGTTGTCTGGTATGATGCAGATTTGGAGGAGAGAAACAGTACAAAACTCATGGCTCTGTATGTAGCTTGGTTTTGAAAGTCGCAGGCTAACTTGAGACATCCATTCCTACCATTCCCAGCACTGTACAACTGTCTGAGCAGAGCTACTGACCCAGCAGTGTGTGGCAGTCTGGGCCATCAAGCGCTCACTATATATTGGGAGCTATCTGTCATTCTAACATCAGTGTAATAGATTTTCTCCTGGTTCGTTTCTTCAGTAAATGCATCAGGGGATGCGATGAACTTAATGTGTCTCCTCCATGGCTCCAGAAGGTTAAACCGGTCTGATCAAACACTCGTTGTAGAGTCTGATCAAACACTCGCTGTAGACTCACCACTCAGGAAAGACTCACTATAAACAGACCTGCTAGCCTCACAACATTAAAGCTATAATCAACCCATAAGTCAACAATCTGCTACACTGGTGCTCTCCATAGAAAAAACTATATCTGATGTTAATATTAAATTGTTTAGTCCTTATAAATAACACCACCTCCACTTTAAGATATTGGAGCCCTTTCTTAAAGTTTGTTGTGGTATCACTCTGATTATTGTTGTCAAAGCAGTGGCAATGCTTCATTTTATCTAAAAAATTCTTAACACATAATATAAAGTAACACCTTTGCTAATGCTGCTATTTTGTTGTTGTTGTGAAGATGTTTGTGAGTACTCCTAATGCTAGGAAAATAGCAAAAGCATATAGATTCAATACAGAAAATTATTTTTGATATGCTTAGTCTTGAGTTTATATAGGGAGGGGGAAAAAAGTTGTCTGGCAAAAAAAAATAAATGGAAGCTCAATTATTAGCCTAGCAGTAAATAAACCAGTGCTCGCTCTTCTCCACCTACTGGAATTGAGAAATCAAACATCACAGCATAATAATAACTGGCATTCTCCAGCGAGTGACCTCTCTGCCCAGCATGTTTTATCACCTTGGAAAGCTTTGCAGACAATGAATATATCAGATGATGTGTGAGGACTGATTTTCACATCACTCCATGTAGTTGCAGTTAGATATTCCTGTTCGCCCCACATTTGGTACTTGCTCCTTCGTGTACAAGCTGAAACCACAAAACTCAGCGGCCCTATCAAAAACAAACACAACAAATCTTCACGGAGCTCCATTTCCATAATGCAGTTTCTTTTTGAATATCCCTCTGTGTATGTTTTCCACACTACAAGTCTGAACATATTCAAGCCGGGCTATTCTGCAGCGCGAAGGTTCTCAGCTCTGTTTGATTAGGGCAACACACAGGAGGTCCGCTGCCATGGTGTTTTCTTTACCTGGGCCCATAACTCTTAAAAACACACAAACACTTGGGTTGTAAATGACCTGTTCATCACACAGTGACAGGAGAGGTGATTCTGGACTCTTGGTGGGCCAGGTGTGCAGATCAGGACAGCTGTGTCGTGCCAAGACCTGTTGGCATGGCGACGCGGGACCATGGAAAGTTCTGGAATCTGTCGCTGCTGGCAGCGCTGAGCTCCTGAGCGGGACTGGTGTTGGCTTTGCCTCCAGCTGTTTCTTTACAGACATGCTGAACGCCAGCAAGAGCCAGGGGCCAAGATCAGCCCAGCGAAGTCTGGCCACACACAGGCCACTTACACACACACACACACACACACACACACAGACACACACAGACGGCCACAGTTATACAAGCTCACACAAACAAACATGCATGCGTTTTCTGCAACCGGCCCGTCATTGAAAGAGAAACAGAATAACAGAAAGCAAAAGACATATTATCACGCGTCTTTAAATCTCCCATGGTCTTGTTATTACTATTTAATGCATGCATGTATATTTTATGTTTTGTCCAGCATTTGCCACTTTTTTTAAAAATCTGTTTCATGTCTCTTCAGCTTCTACAGCCCTCATTTGTTTTAACTCATCATACTTTCCTGTCCTGTCTCCCAGGTTTTCCCCTCTTTACCTGCTTATTCTCACATATTTATTCTTGCTTCTTTGCTTCATCTTGCTTGATAACAACACTTTTTGATTTTAGCATTCATTCAGATTGCTTTATTGTCATTTTTGTGACTGTACAGCACTGCCTTACCCTGGTTTTAATCAGGCTAAATTGCTGTTTGTTTTCATATAATCACCGTAATTATCTTTCCTGTGCTCCATGAATAAACTGACTTGTGCTACTGTTTAGAAAAACAACAATAATAAGCACATTTTTTGACCTGAAATCATACATTTTAACACCCTGCCAGTCAGCTTTGCACCATTAAACTCCTTTTTTCCCCCCAACAAATACTTTACAGATGTTCCTTTTTTTTTCTTTGACCAAATATACAAAACATACCCCTCCATTTTAACTAACCATAATGTGACAGTGTATTACACAGTACTGTAATGTTCCCACTGTTGCTAAGCATTATCGGTGGGGCTTAAAACCTTTGATTGAGGAACCTTTGAAGGTGGTGTCAGTGAATAATTGCTACGTTGAAATGGCCCCACCACAGAAAAATAAACTTGCCATCTTTTGTTTTCCTTGTGTGGTCGACGGTAATTCATTGAGTAAAGAGAAAATGGGAGGGAATTCTTTTGAGGCTCTTGTTTGCTAATTCATTGAGTTCTCAAGACTGGGAAAAGTGGCTGCGGAAATTAAAATTTATTGAAATCTATTTCAGTGGTAAAGTTGGCTGTGTTTCTTGGAGAGTCAATTCCTTTTTCTATACTTGCTCAGTGAGTTTTGGTCAATGAGGAGGTGAACTGCTTCTGTGGCTTTGCTCAGAGGAGGAATGTGTAGGTTTTGTGGCTAATGGAAACCTACAGTTAGAGGAACTAGTAGTATCGGCGTGCTGGAAACAACGTACAGACTGATCAGCAGTCTCACTTGTTTAAAATGAAAACATTGGGATTCTTGTTTTGCAGGTAAGTGGGCAAAATGTTGCAGACAGAGCCTCATTGACTCAACATTAGAGAATGAAATCAGTCATTTTTATTAGCAGTAAGCATTTCTGATACGTTATTTACTTTGTCTATCTGATTTTCAGTGGCAGGAACTAAAGAGCAGCCGCCTCAGGAGTCCATACTTGCCAGGTATAATACATGTTGTGTTTTTGAGAAAGTTATGCAACCCTTGTGCTCTGTAAGCTGAAAAACGTGCTTCCTTTTTTGATTTTACAATCCCATTTCCATCACTCTGCATCCCTTCAAATGTAATCAAGAGCAAAAAGCAGAGTACAATTCGGAAACAGTCAAGGCAGGTGATTTCAGTTTGGTCTCAGGAGGCAAACATAGAATAATGATAAATGCTAAGACATATAGTTAAATAGAAGCAACGTTTTTGCTGCTATTGGCCATACCAGACCAGGTCAGACTGTAGCAACAAAACCACAAGGGTGGCTTTAATAATGGTATTTTTCTGTCGTGCTTTCATTTGCTCGTGCCGAAAATGATGTCACAGTTTTCAGTCCTGTCTAAAAAATTTTGATTGGCCTCATATTTGACCCAGATGATGAGTCGCCAAATTTTAAAGGTCTGCTTTAGATGACGTCTTGAGAGGTTTGATTACAACATTTCATTTTGGGGAGAGGTGGTTTCGGTCTTTATTGCAAAAGATTTAGAGCACCCCATCCCAACAGTTTTTAGGTCCTTATTTATGTAATTTTGAGGTACAATTGGTGCATTTGTCTCGTCACCTTTACATTGTGTCACCAGCATTGCAGGTGGGCAAAGGTTCACTTAAAGCTCTGTCCATCATCCACCCACTTACCAGTCTGCAGGGGTCAAGTAAGACCAGACTGGCTGACTGCGAGACTTCCTCTCCTCTGTCCCCTCTCACTGGGCGCAGAGTTGGTGGATATGGTTAGCAGCAGTCATAACAAGCATTTTTCAAAATGAGCTTCATCTGATGACAAGCTCGGACATATTGAATGGCTGACAGTGTTTTCCAGTCCAAGTCTCTGATGATGCAGCCATACAAGGACTTTCTCTCCCGCAGCACAGAGGCAGGAAATAGAAAGAAATGTTCTTGGAAATGGAGTAATGTTTTTAGCATCTTACACACAGCTGGACATGCAGTTTCCTCGAGCCACTACAGAGTGAGATTTTTTACTGAATTTGCCCCCAAATCATTATGTTGTCACTTCAATTTCAGTCGCACAGTTGGCATTCTATAGCTTAATGCATGTGGTTACTACATTTATTACTTTACCAGAGAGTGTCCATCAACCTGCAAAGTTTCACCAATAAATTCATTTCCATTTATTGTCTGCTGCTGATGTAGTAAGTGCATCTTTTCTTTCCATATCCGTGGTGACTGCCAGCACTCGCCCAACCCAGGGGCCATCTGGTCTCATTTTGACACCTGAGGCTGCCATCTTGTAAGTCTGAAAAAGTAAGAGCTATAGAAAGGTGACAACAGTTTTCCTTCCTAGTTTACCTCCCTGCACCACACTGAGTCTGACAAGCTGCTGAAAAATAGGACCAGGTCACATTTCAGCCTCAAAAGAATGTGCAGGGGCTGTGAGTAACCCTGTGGTCTGGCTTGGCATGTTTGGTCTGGCTCCTCATAATATCATGTAGTGTGCCATTGAGGACCGAGGGCATGAACACCAAAGAGAAGTGTTGAGGGCGTTCCTACTTTGGACCAAAATCGATGCCAAAACCTAATAGTAGCACTGTAATCAGTCTTCCCCCTAATATTAGCACCATAACTTTTTTCTCCAGGGTGGCGGTTGGTGTGTTTGGCTCGGCGCGTCCTCTTTGACCTTAAATTCAGTCCTGCGGCTGTGTAAAGCACCTCTTGGCATCATCAGCAGGCAGCACATTAATAAAATACAGCATTAGCCTTGTATATGATGCCTTTACCTGAACGTAACACCGACGATAATGACACCGGTGATTTCAAAAACATCCTCACTTTTGACATTAATCCTCCTCAACAGAACAGATTACAGAATTGATCCATTATGTTGCCCTGCATGTAAAATATATTAACTTCTTGAGCTATTGTAACCATATGGTTTTATCATTGGACGCTGCTCAGGAAATCTCATGGAGCTGGTTTCTCTTTTATCAAAACCAGAAGTGCCTTGAGACGATGGGCTAAAGCAGGCACTGAGAAAAAGGTTCAGTTACACGGAGAAATAAATTGTGTCCCAAATGGACTGGATATTAACTTAAAGATAACTTGGTCAATATACTTCAAATCGGAGCTGATATTCAATCTAACCCCCACTGGCGACTGCAGCACCTCTCACACTGCAGGGTTGCTTTCTCCTATTGCACCTGTGCTGAATTTGCAGGAAAACTCATATCCTCGCACGTAAGAGAGGAGCACGTCAATTAAACCAGAAGCCGATCTCTGGTCAATCAAGCCACCCAGTATGCGCTCTCACTGTAAATTAAAATTAAAATTGATATCCCCAGCAAGGCCAATATTTTTTGTTCTGCCACTAAATGTCGGCGATTTATCATTCAAACATCCCAGGGTTTTGTGTAGGTACTTTTGGACCTCAGGTTCAGTGGGTTTGATGCTCAGCCAGAGACAATATCGAATCCATGCCAAGAGTCCAAGCTGTGAACGCTTGTCTGAGAGTTACCGTAAATCCTTCTGCTCGCACCACTAAGAAGCTCAGAAAGCCGCAGCCCTGCTATTTGCCACCCCTGTGGTCCTTACAGGTAGCCACTGAGACTCCCTAAATTATGATCTCCGTGTATAGCAGAGCAACGCAAGAACAGAGCTCAATGGATAAAGGCTTACCTGTTGCCCCTTATTTTCCTCAGTGGATAAGGACTGGGGCTGTCAGTTCTCCTCTGTGTTGATTAATCTGGCACTTTATTGGATATGATACTGATGATTAATGGCATATTATCCTGCACCTCTGATAAAAACATTCACTTTTCAGATATTTCCTGATTGAACCTGATATTTTTTTGGCTGTTGCCCCTCAACATGCTAAACTTTTGACTGTGAAAAATATACAGTTTATTCAGCTTGATAGACCATTTACACTATCTCACTGTTGAAAGTCTGTTAATTTATGATTAATTAGTGTTCCGGATGGTTCGGTCTGACTGTAACAAACTCTACTTAACATTAATTCCATTTAAATGTAGAAAGTACTTCGCTTTGGACATTTTACTGTGCAAAGGAATGTGTGAAACATACATGCCCGATTTCTCTTTTGGCATCTGAAACTGCTCAGAATATGGAGTTAGCATCAGTAAACATGATAATGTTCTTAATTTAGACTTTTCTTTTCCTTTTCTTTTTTTTTAAAATGGAAAACGTTCGGTCAAAGGGGCCTGGGAGGTTGAAGTCCAACACTGCCCCCACCAGGAGTTCCCAGCAGGGCCCTGGAGTCACACATCAAGGTCTGTCGCTGGCCCTCGACCCCTGCCCAGGCCTCTGTGACGGGGAGGGGCCACGGCTGAGTGAGCCAGAGGAGACAACACACCATAGCTGTGTGTAACTGCACAGTGAGTCCTTTCGCTCGTTGCCATGCTGTAGCTGACCGCAGGATTGCAGTGTTTACTTAAGAGCCAGTGCATAAGAGAAAGGCGGACCACCGGCAGTTGCCACCCGCCGGGGCCCTGGGCAGGACCTGGGGCTCATCTTTGTTGAAAATGGCTCTGGAACCTGCCGCCTCCCACCGGGCGGGCCTATATTTAGCAACAAACTGAAAAACCTCTTCATTCTTAAAAAGCTGTTTAGGTTTCCATTGAGAAGGGGGTTCAGAGGAGGACGGGTGGTGATGGTGCACTCCTGTGGTCTGAGAGGTGCTTCTCTTTGCCCCGGACTCACCTGCACAGGACATTCATGTTACAGCTTACCTTGGATGGAAACAGGTTATCTGCAAAGGACAGCTATAAGAAGAAGATGGGAAATCCAATTGGAGACATTGTTCTGCTACTCAGGCACATAGAAAAAGGGTGAAAATAGGAGGATGTGAAAAAAAAACCTGATGCACATGTGAACACTTTTGCCAGTGTATATGATTTTATTGAAATTAAAGCCCTACAACACAACATCAGGTGAAAAAATTAGATTAAAGCTGCACCTTTTGGAAAGAAAATTCTAATTTGCAATGAAAGAAAAACTGTCAGTAACAGCTGTTAATGCTAGCTGTAGAAAACAATCAACAATCAACACAGAAAAGATGTTCTCATACATTATATTAGACATTATTTGAACTTTTTTTTGCCTAAATTCTTCTGTCTATTTTCTAGTTGACACCACTGATTTTGAAAATATTTTTAAAACATCTTAGTTCTATATATATCTGGGGGAGAAAAAAGCAAGACTTCATGGTTCATTTTCTCAACAAATCAAGATTGCGTGTTTTCCGTCCTAATGAAGATGTTTTATTAATGACGATTTGCTGACTCTGACTTTTTCTGTTTGCACGCCGCTTCTCAACGTCACATTGAACTCAGAAGGAGAGCAAATCCAAGACAGGACATGCGTATTACATGTTTTCATTTGCCCTCATGTATGCCTGAATAGTGAAACAATCCCTCTTTTCATGCCCATGGTTTCATTCAGTGGGTGGCGAGAGCACCACTATGATTGGGGATGAGGGAGCTGGGTGATTTTTTCCAAGGTGAGCACCTCATGGGAGATGACTGCTCGCTGCCATTAGTTTAAGTGCAGGAGTGTCAGTTAACCCGACACTGGCACCAGGAATACTTAATACCAGATGGAGGGAGCTGTCCTTGAAGTCTTAACAAGCAGGCGCAGAGAAACAAGCCTTTATTCAGTGTGAGAGAACATAGAAAAAACTGATAACTTAGCAAGGTTACCACAAAGTGTACGTTAAATCCCACATAGGAAAGGGAGGGATAAAGGAGATTGAAGGGGGTGTGGAGGGGCAGAGGTCCAAAGTGGATAAAAACACAGTTTAGATGTTGCTGACTGTAATTTTTTATTGCGTTCAAAATACGCAGGAATATAAAACAAAGCGGTGGTTGTCACGCTAAAGGGTCCAGCTGCTTAAGAGGTGTCAAATTATTGTACCTCAGCTGGATACATCGGTGTTGGACGCCAGGGGGTGAGAGAAGAGCCAAACCCAGCAGACTTTGGCACATTTGTCCTTTACCGCTGGCACGGATGAGCCACGCTGTGAGGCTTCAGAGCATCGATAGGCCCCCGGTGTTTTACTACCCAAAACTATGAGCTGCTACAAGAGCCGAACCATCAAGACTACCTCCTGGAAGAACAGTAAACATGACGACAAGTGCTTTTTTTTTCTCCACAGGATGCACCTCCTGACCAAATAGTTCGGATGTGGGGCAGTCCATTCAGCCAGCGAGACACTATGAGGCCTAAAAAGTTTCCATTTTCGAGATTGAACAGATAAGAACGTATCAGCTGAAGTACCAGGTTTGTCTTGGCTGCGGTAGATACAGAGCTGAGAGCTATTACTTAAAATAACTTGACACCAGAAAGCCCCCAAATCGACCAGTAAGGAAATTACAAGCACATTCATGTCAGTCTATGGAGGCACCTCACACAAAGGTCCCCAAAGAGGGCTCTTGTTGTCAGCTTTGATAAAATCCACTCCCTTTCCTTTTTTGGTACATAATTGAAAATTGAGCTTGAGTCCTGCCAACGATTGCAATAAAATGCTGAATGCACTGAGCTGCTGGCATGTTCCCCGATCTGGCACTTGGACCTTACGAGTGCTGTTGAGTTTCTGTTGATCGTCTTCTTCTTCTGGTTCATTAGGTCCGCTTAATGCTGACGCCCCAAAATGGTGACTCCTCGCTTGAGTGAGGGTCCTGTGAGCTCAGAGGCCAGGCATCCGCGAAAGAGAGGAAACAGTTGAGGGGCATGGCGGTGTCACAACCAACACATCACAGGAGTCTTTTGAGAAGTCTTTGGCTCTTCCCATACTGGTCCGGTACCAGTGTTCAGCCGTGCGGACAGAAAAACTAAGCAGAGGCAGGTCTGTTGAGAACTTCAGCCAAGTTAAGCACGGAAATATTTCTTTCCTGTTAACTCAAGAGTCTGGCAGTCACCTGTGTGAGGTTGCCCTCTCTTTTTAGTTGGGAGCCACCGGCCATTTAGTGCAGCCATGTCAGGCACGTAAGAAAAAAAAAGCCTACATGGCGATGAAGCATTTGGTCAAGCATGTTGTTTGTGAATTCTAACAAATGTGATGAACACTTTGACACCACACCACAAATGTACTATTGTCCCAAGCACACAAAGACGATAATCACTTTGCCAGTTGTTTTGGCTGAAAGAAATTCTCTTAGTTGTTGAAGTATTGGATTACAATGAGTTCCTGAAGCCTCCATTGGGGGGGAGCCAGGTCTGAGCTTGGGGGCAGTGGATACATTTCTGTTTGGGCAGAGGTGGTGATTGTGTTTGGCGCACAGTAGCTCACTAGCAATGGCGCTCCTTTAACCTGCGCTTAACTGAAGCTTGGGCCAGCTGGCGGCAGCAGAAACAGTCCGCAAACACACCATTAACATTACCTCATAAAGGCGATGTGGGGAACTAGCTAGCAAAAAGTCAAGTCATTTCAAGATTGTTAAACTTAGGAACACAAGTTACCCAGCTGCCTTAAAATAATAAGTTTACTGCAAGTACACGTAGGTTTGAATATTTATTTAAATGTGATGTTGTGAATTTTGAAAAGCAAAATTACCTGAAATAAATGAACAAGTTCAGTAAACTTGTGATATTACACTGAATCAAACTTGAAGTCTCTCAGATAAACATTTTACACTGACATTTTCTCATGAAGTCAACTCTTTATTTAACGTGCAAATTATCTGCAAGTGTTGAAAGCATTTTGTATCTCGAGCAACATGCCAGGTTTCAGTTTCTTTGGTTTAAAATAAATGTACAGGGATAGAGACTGAACTCAATCCTAACCTTTCTCGTGGTTTGCACAGTTGTCTTTATTATGTAAAGATATAACCAGGGTTTAATACATGTTAAATGGCACGCAGCAAGTTTTGATTGTGAAAGGTTTGTTAAAGCTACAAAAGAAGAGTTTTGGGGGTATTTCAACTCTAAAATAATGCATGGTGGGAAGTCTGTGAACAATTTATTTGTTTTTTTTTAAATAACTAACTTTCCTCAGTTGATTAAACTCTCAGTCTTAGATTAATTCAACTCGTCATTTTAAGTCAAAATACCTCAAATCAGACACCTAATGTTCAAAATTTTAAAAGAAATTATCTGAAAATAAAAACTATGTGGTATGTTGAATTGAACAAAACTTCTATATTTACATCAAGGAAAGAGGAAAAGATTAATTTGTTCCACTAAATTCCTGTTTAATGTAACAATGCAGCAGGATTAGCATTTCTTTGTTTCTGGCAACGTTGGGATTATACAGATGTGCAATATTCACTCAACTTTTAAGTACATAAGAGAGAGGAATACCGACATCATAGCTGCTAAACATGCTCATAACTTTTGTTTTTATTTGCCTGTTTCTGCAATGTCCTGAAAGACACTAAAATGTTGAGCAAAGCCGAGGAAACAGCAGAATTAAGTGAGCATTCTCTGTGGGTTCATCACTCCAAGAAAATCCTATTATATGACTTATAGTTATTTAAATAATTATTCAGTATTAAAATATTATTAATTGCAGATGATGCACAAGAACAATTAACTAAGTTGTGCAGTGGGTTGAAACTGCCAGAAGAAGTGAGTTTGTGGCTCTAACAGATCAAATATATCAGTGCATAACACAGCAAGGAGACAAATGGCCTGTAAGTTTTCCGTCAGACGGTCCAGCATGACGCTCTGTTGGCCCGTCAGTGTGGACTTGATTGAAATTCTTCATTCACTACATATAAGTTCACACACAGTAATGTTTGCCTTAAGTTCAGTGAGGACATGAGCAAGTGTGTCTCTGTACTCAATGGCCAAATAAAACAGGAATAGCCCAAATCATAATAGCAATGCAAATAAATGGAAGAGTGCTTATGATACAAACAGGCAGGTGGCCAAATGGGCATCAACAAGGACCAGAGACGCAGTCTCATTTTTCCTTCTGACAGGAATGTCTACAACTAAGTGTGTGTCCTTTAAGTAGAGTTTGGATTGTCAACAGATGAAAATATACTGTGTGGGCATTACTAGATGGCTGTTCTTAGGCCAGGACACACAAATCTCAACTCCGGTGAAATACGCTGCTCCCCACTGCCCGCATCCTACCCTCCTTTTCGCACAGGAAACTGCCCAGGACTTGATCTTAATTAGTTTGGCAGTGAGTAATAACATCCTTAGAGGATTAGAGATTGTTGTGATAGATTAGTACAGGAAAACCGACCCTTTTTAGCTGCGCATGGAACTACAAAGCAGTCTGATTATGTAAAAATCTTAATGCGTAAATTATATTAACCAGAATAAGCCTCAATAAAAGAAATAAACACATAGCCAACTGTCTGGACAAAGCAACAGATGTATGCCCATGAGGTGACAAGTCTGTTATCATATAGTGTGCTGAAATTTTGTAACACTGATTAATTTCACAAGTATGTGTTTTGTTGTGTCAGTGCAATTGGATCAGACATTCTCTGGGTGGTAAAGGTTGACTTTTCCTAAGGTACTTCTGTGGTTGGCTCAATTGGGATTTAGAAATGCTTAAAATCCAAGATAAACTCTACCGAGGAGTCTGTGTTCAACATTTTTCTAAATGATCAGAAATCCTCTTTTAGAACATGGATGTTGGAGTTTGTGTTCATTTGAGATGGGCTGTCTTTTCCAAACACAACATAGCATTTAATAATTCAACTGCCAATTCAACTTTCTTAAGGTAACAGCACATTGGCTGCTATTCTCAATTGAATTGTTTTTTTGTCTTTCTCCAACTAACTGCTTCATTGATTCGTTAGATTTATTCAACAATCATCTGTCATGAAATGTCGTCAAATACACTGACTGGTCAACATCAGGTGGAGCAGCTCCATTTTAAATGAAATCATTCTGAAAATGTGAATGTTGACGATTAAAGAGTAGGCTTTGATCATTTTTCAGAGGCCATGACTGTTATGCTTAAAGAGGCACTCTCTATGATTCTTGGCCTGAGCCTTATTTTCTGTATAAATTACATACAAAGAAAGCTTAAGAGGTGTTTCTCAAGGGCTCAACATTTTTTACGCTTACACTCCATTGGCAAATCCACTATGGAAAAGCTGAACTATACTTGAAGTGCTGTATTTTACTGTGGTTTGGAGCTGAGGCAGAGATCAATTGCTTGGTTTCTGCAGCAGCATCCCAGAAAGCCCCAGAGAGGCAGGTCTGAAGGACAGGTGGGGAGCCACACAGTGCCACCTCAAACCACTGTCCCCACAGTAAGGGGCGGCGGTGTTAGAGAGCAGCCCGCCCCGAGAGCCAAGACAGACAGGAGGAGGTCAAACACTGCCACGTCTGTGTGTGAGTGTGGGGAACTGCCGCTAGCGATTATTTTCTTAATTGATTGATTAATCTGTCGGTTATTTTTTGAAAGAATCTCTTAGAAAATACTGAAAAATGAGCCTCATTCCAGACACGAATTGCCGCCTGCATCCTATATAGGTTCAGTGATTGAATATGTAGAAGTTGAGCGGCACTTCAGTCTGATTATCATTCTGTCAGACAATGTCCATCACAGTTTCACAACATCTTAAGCAAAATAATCAAAAGATATTTCAATTTGCAATACAAAACAGAGAAAAGATGTAAATCTTGTGTGTGTCTAATTATTGTGTTACCTTTTGTCTTTTATTTTAAGCTTTCCTGTTGTGTTCTCTTTATTTAACGGTTATACTCTTGTCATACACCAGTATTCCTTGTCAAAGTTTAAAACTATTGACACTTCATCAGTTTAACCAGAATGGCTTTGTACAGTGTCTCAGATAGGCCAATGCAGCATGTAATATTTTATTCAATTCTATTCATTCTTTTTAAAGTATTTGTTGTTCCAACACACGCCATGTCTGCAACAGAATGGACGTCATGAAACAACCAAGTATGCACCATGTTGGAAATGTTAATAAACAGATGGAGAATGGGGTCACAAATCATAAGTCAGTAATGAGTCAGACATCTGTTGTGCAGTTATTGAGGTTGTCAGTGCTGCTTGTTGAATGTTGTCCCACTCATCTTGAAGGGCTTGGCAAACACATCCACTCTCTGAAACTATTTCTTAGATGACAAATAGTAGAGCTGTGGACTTTCAAGTGCCTGACTATGACCCTCACTCATCTCATATCCACTCGTTATACTGTTTACTCTGATCATACCGTGTACACTGAATATGTGGGATCTTGGTTCATAATTAGTTTGAATCTTTGGTTACTTTAGATGTTTGGTGACTAGACGAAGGTGACAGAGTTGCCAGTCCATTTGTTCATTAATTTGACTAGGATGTGTTTTATTTATTAGTTGTTTACTTCGTTTTGTGCAGGGTAGCACTCAGGGCAGTTCATGGTGTATAAGTAGGTAAAGTTCCATCTCATCTCCACTGACGATACTGTTCATACCTAAATTCATCCCAGTACATTCTATTTATATGCTTAGCGGGTCCATACCACTCTGACCATACTGTTCATTCTATTTATATTGTATCATACACATATACTGCACATCATGAACTTTTACTGCTCCTTTTGCACTTCTGGTTGATGCTAAACTGCATTTTATTGTCTTAGTACTTGTGTAGTGTCAATCAAGTTGAATCTAATTTAATCTTTCTTATCTAGTGGACATGCCAGCGTCCAGCATTTCAACATCCTGTTCTTGTCTTTCTCAGACTGTTATTTGCGGCAACGTGTCATTTAATTGAAGCTGCATCTTCAGATGGTCTTTTATAGTCGCTGGTCAAAAACATGCCTGTGTGCTGGTCTTACTGTCAGATCATTGTCTGCTCAAGCCACATCTGTCCAGGATGTGGATTAACTCAGTGTTTTGCTGCACAACTGGCTACATTTAACCCATTTTCTGACCACAACAACACAATGACACTTCTAACTTTTTGTGCAAGTTGGAAAAGAAGACCATCTGCATGCTGTATTTGTATTTTTGTTCAGTTTAAGTGCACATCTCTACAAAACTATTACTGCCTTCTGTCTGATCCATTGAGCCATCTTCTCCCTGCAAAGCACGGTGTGTTTTAGACATGCAATTTGCTGTCTTGCTGGTTTGAAACTAAACATCAGAGAACCTTAAATGAGGCAAAGCCATGTTTCTTTACAATAACGTGGTTACACTGCCCTCTTCTGTCACACCAGCAGATTTCATATTAATTGCTTAACATCTTCTCGTAACGCATTGTGCCAAAGATAAACCGTTAGTAACACAGTAGTTAATAATAATAAGTTGTATCCACTATCAACTATTGAGGCTTAGACCACAACACTGCCATTAACCGGAAACTGCAGCTGCATAAACGCGAGCAACCGTCAGTGCCGGTAAATCGCCATTAACATTGTTCCTTATTCACTTAATATGACTCAGATTAGGGGATAAAACTCACACTTGTCTACTTTATTACATAATAGCGTCAATGACCTCAGTAAATGAAAACAATTGTGCCAACGTGTTGGTCGGGATTCGTGCTAAGCTGTTATCTAAAACGTACAGCCTGCGGTTTCTTTGTGGCGGCGGCCTACCAGCGTTCCATTCATAGACAGCCAATCAGGGCGCAGCTTACTGCGGGCGTCCAACCAATTGCGGCGCTGCTTAATGCTTGGCCCTGTTGCGACCGCGGACAGACAGAAGCAAGTGGACCGGTTTGAAGCTAAGCTAATTCAGTCAATTTACAGCTAGTTAATTTTAATCTTTGCATTTGTTTCGTTCACAGCACACGCGTGTATCTGTTTTCGAAAAATCAAAGCTACCTGTAAATAATTCTGCCACTAGGCTAACACACGGGACTGGACGTTTATTTGGAAAAACCGCTTCTGTCCTGCTAGCTTTGTTGGCAGCGGGTAGGCGCCAGTTCTGTTTGACAACAGCGCTATTCGGTCACGTTCCCGGTGTTGTTGTTTGTAGCGGCTCAGTTTGCGAGCTGATTTCCGTTAGCTGCAAGTAGCGAAAATAAAAAAACCTCACATCGATTTTAAAGAAAAAGTTATCATGGCAGAATTCCTGGAAGACCCGTCGGTTCTCACGAAAGATAAGCTGAAGAATGAGCTTACAGCAAACAATGTGCCACTTCCTAGCGGTGAGCATAAAAAAGAAGTGTACGTGCAGTTGTATCTGAAAAACTTGACTATTCTGAACAACAAGAAGAGCCCACCTGCAGACACTTTCTCCAGCGACGAAGAGTTACCTGCCCCCGTGGTGTCTAACAAGAGTCGGTCCGGAAGAGTAAGTTTTTGTTTAATCAGATTTTTAAATGTGTGATGTGATAGTAACCATGTGTCTGTTTGGACTGATGCAGCACCTGTTTAAGTGAGTGAATCTTGTCACAATGATTGTTGCATCTTGGATTTTTTTTGCAGAAAGCAACCAAAAAGACAGATAAGCCTCGCACAGAGGAGGTGGAGGTGACGGATCTCACTGATGAAGATTTAAAACAGCAGCTGGCAAAGCATGGTGTTGACTCAGGGCCCATTGTTGGTGAGTTCCTGGAGGCATATCTTAATCTGCTGTGAAAAAACACATTAAGGTACAACTCAAAGGTGCAAACATGTGTTTGTATGTTACTATTACTTTATTACTTTGTTACTAATACTTGATAGAGAAAAGTTGCAACGTAATTTACATTAAATAAAACGTTTTATCTTCGTTTCAACAAGTTTATAAAACAGCTGTTAGTGTCAGGATCAATTCTGTAATTTGTTGGTTGAAGTTCTAAACATAGTCCGACTGATGCTGCGACCAATCAGTTATCACTAAACAAATTAGAAAATTACCTGATTGTTTTTCATTTTTAAAAGATACTCTGTTAGAAATATTTTAATAAAACCTCTGAACCCCAAAACCTCCTGACAGGTTTGATAGACATGTTACATTTTCAAAAAATGTCAAAATTTATCAGAGTAATAAAAAACTTTAATATATAAGTCTCATTTAAAATTTTGACAAAAATAAAGCTGTAAAAAACAAAAACATTCTGCACTCCTCAGTGGAACCTTGAAGCGATCAGTAACTCATCTGCGACATGTGACAAAAATGGAGGGAGTTTTCTCTTGAACTTTTCTGATCTGCAGTTTGACAAAAGATTTAAAATTATAGTTGTAAAATATCCACATTATGTAGTGACACTGTTTTTCCAGCATTGGTAACACCTGTAAACATTTGGAAAAAGTTGTACATATTAATTCCAAATGTTTATATTTTTCTAAAATAAATAATCAAAGAAATTTAACTTAAGTTATTTATTTCTCATGATTAGTGATATAATTTTATTATTCTGCACATAAGACATTTTTGAGTTCTCTCTACTTTTAGCCATTGTTGTGATGTTTTCATGTTTACCTTAAAATGCACAAAAATGCATTAATTCTGCTGAAGTGAGAGTATCATAGTTGGTGAATATTATTTTCCCTTTTACGCCTCTTTGTCTGTCCACTCAGCCTCTACCCGTAAGTTGTACGAGAAGAAGCTGCAGAAGCTTTTGGACCAGCCTCCAGCTGAACCTGAAGCTCCTACAGATGTCACAGCTCTCCCCAAGGCAGACAGTAACCAGAACGGCAACACAAATTCCGACCAGTACAGTGACAAAGAAGATGGTGAGTTCTGACCACACGTTACTGGTGATGTTTTTACTTTTTTTTTTTTTTTTTTTTTAAATTTAAACATTTTAGTATATTGTTGTGTAGCATGTGCTAATATCTCCATGGTCCCCAGTTGTTCACATGAACTGTGTTTTTTCAGAGGAGATTGCCACGCCTGAACCAGAACCAGTTCCCGTGGTAGAGAAGCCTGTGAGGAGTAGAGGAAAAGCTCCTGTCACTGTCAGAACCAGCAGCAGACGACAAACCAAGGTGAGGCACATTTTGCCAGTCCTGATTTTGGTGATCAGAGTATAGTTTCAGTTTGTATGAACATGTGTTAAAATATTCTGACAGGTGGTGGAGGAGATTATCACTGAAGAGACCCCTATAAAGGCCAGCGAGAGTGTTGTTGAAGATATCCTTGCCAATGAAATAAGCACACCGACAGGCATCAGGTAAGCTATGGTCATTATTGTTATGTTAATTGTTTTTCCTTGAGTCAGCTGGCATACAGTCAAATGTGTGAATTGTGTATTTTGAAATATTCAGCTAAAATGTATTTACTTATTTGTTTTCAAGGTAACTTAAAAGTCAATTTTATTGTTTGTCTAATCAGTGCAACCTGCAGACGTCCAATCAGAGGGGCAGCCGGTCGACCTGTAAAACCGAGTGAGTACTGGCTGGATGAGTCCCGTGTCCAGCACAGCGTCCACACCGAGAGCCGCTCTTACTCGGAGTCTTTCTCCCGACCGGGCAGCATCGTCTCTTCGGGCAAAGCACCTGTCCGACGAGGCTTCCTGTCCCTGTTGCTCAAGCTCCTGCTCCTTGTAGTGGTGGGTGGGTCTCTCTACTATGCCTACCAG
Organism: Stegastes partitus; assembly: GCF_000690725.1. Classification (NCBI taxonomy): domain Eukaryota; kingdom Metazoa; phylum Chordata; class Actinopteri; family Pomacentridae; genus Stegastes; species Stegastes partitus. The sequence continues at coordinate 245,451 of NW_007578719.1, forward strand.
AACCTGGATTCCGACCAGATCAACACCCTCAAAGGCCTCCTAGACAGCGTGATCGTCCCGCTTCAAGGCACTGTGGACAAGGCAGCCACCTACCTGGGCATCAGCAGCGGCAGCGGTGCTCCAGAGAGCATCGGAGAGTAAAGACCCTCAGCAGTCCCTCACCATGCCCACACCACCTCCCTGCCACCTGCCACAGCACACCACAACTCAAGCAGCAGACCTGGCTCACCTCTTCTATTTTCCTACTTGTTTGGACAAAGGACACAGTTTTAATTGGAACAATAAACTTTCCCCTCTCTGAACTCCAGCTCTCCTCCCTCCACCAGAGGGAGGTATACTCAAACAGTAGCTTCTGGATAACACTGTTTTGTGGCAGTCAGAAGAGACTAATTTTAATGTTGAGTTTAATCTGTGAATTGTTTGTGTCTTTGTGTGTATTTAACCCTTGTATGTAGAAACGAGTGCAGAATGGAGAGGCCAGTTTATCCATGCATGGTTGTAGTTTTTGAAGGTCATACTGTAGTTTTTCTCTAACGCTCTGTGCCAGGTGTTTTTCTGATGGTGAAGTGCCTGGACACTGTTAGCACTTAGTGCCCTCCCATTTGTTTTTTTCAAACACAAAGCAGCGCTTCTACTAACACCAGAATGTCTACATGTGTTTCTCATTGAATTTCAAAATTCGCTCCATAGCTATAGATTTAGGTAGAGTGATTCATTATTTCTATGGTGCTCAGGTTGATTCAGCTCAAACTTTTTTAATGTGGTCTGTGCTGGGAGGAGACTTACGGTGTAATCAGGTCACATCACTGCATGAGGAAAATCAGCCCACATCCAACTTGAAGTATAAACTTTCTTTTTATTTTATTTTTTTAAAGTAGCTGATAGCTGCTTGAAAAAGCTCATGTGGGGCTCCATGATCACGGCTAAAATTAGAGTTCTGGGAACCATGTTTTGCAATCATGATTTGGCAGTCAATGGATTGAGGTAGAAATTTTACTGTACTTTGGGCATCTTGTATCAACTTTGTTGATCTTACAAATTGAATATCTTGAATGGAAAAGCTTTTTAGCTTCATCTACCATTTATTTGTCATGTACTTGTCAATGAAAGTAAAGTTGCAGCATTTGATCATAGATCATTGATTTGTCTATCCTTGCCAGGATGCCCGTTTGAGTTTACATGCATTGAAGTTTAGTGCTCTGTTGTGCTTTTCTTATTTTTTTTGTTGTTTTTATAAGATTTCTGATCCTTCAGTCCTATATACAGGACTGGCTGTTGCAGTGCACCCACATAGCCCACCTCACTAACTGCATGTGTTCAAACATGGCAGATCTGCAAAGAAGACACATGGAGAAAGTAAATCCTGTTGTCACAACTATCCTTATGCCTGGGCAAAATTACTACTAGTAAAGACACTGTAGGTTTCTGTGAATAGGGTTGTTCAGCTGTTGGGAGCAAGGATGCAGTGACTGGAGGCGATGTTGGGGATGAGAAGATTTCTGTGGGGTTTGGTTTCTATTTTGATATTTTTCTAAAGTGGCGTGTTCAACTTTTTATAGCACATTTTAAGGTTTCATTGTAAAGCAATATGTAATACATGCAAGTGATACTGTATCTTAATCTGAACCTTGCTGACTTAACAAGTTATTCATCATCAGGCAGCTCTCCCACAATGGACAGAAACGACAGGGGTTATGTGGGTAAGGATTTTTAATCTGTTTATTTATGATAATGTAGGCAGTGTATCATAAAATAAACTTGGTTGTTACATCTTTTTTTTCTTCTGTGTCTGAATCTTTTAAGCAGTACCAGTCTTTTTTTTTTTTTTGCATCAATAAATAAAATGTATGAAAATTAGTATTTTCCAAGGCACGCCTTTAAAAATAGAAAGTACGTACATACTTTGCCTAGATTGCAGTGTGACACATTTTATCAGCAATTATCAGGTTAAAATCGAAAAGTCACTGGGCTAGCCTTGCCACCAATTTGGTGGAGGTGCTTAAAAATATCAGGAAGGCCACGGAATAGACAAAATTTGCAAAACAAAATTTAAAAAAAAAAATAAATGTGAAGGCCAGGTATGGACACATCGGCTGGCGCACTAGTGACATTGCACTGAAAACTCTTACCGGGACAGTCCTGGTGGGCGGAGCTGACACAATGGACCGCTTTGAATTCAGAGTGAGACCCGGCGGGAGAGCCTGAACAACAATTTCAACGCAACGTTAGCGGCCGTTAACCAACAGCTTCAACTTTAAGCTAACTTAGCTCCAGCTTTGGTAGCTAAATAGCGGCTAGCTAGCTAACGTCTATGAAAAAAAACTCGAAGATTTCAGTTAATAGTTTTGCCCGCACAAAAATACGTTCTGTTTTGGTTACATGTTAACCTTTCTGTGAACCATTAGCCTCTGTAATGTGACAACATGACCATCGCTTCCCTCGAAGACACCCGCCGAACTGGTGGCTGCTGTGCTAGTGAGGACATTCACACACCCTAGTCTGTTAAATTGTGGTGAATTTAAGGTTGAAAACACGCTATGTCAACACTTGAAACGTGAAAGTGAATATACATTTTATTATATTATTTCTGGTGGGTTTGAGTGCTATCAATTCTACAGAGAATTTGGGAGAAGTCAGCTAATTTCAAGTATGTGTTACTGGGGAGAACATTATGAGGAGTCTGTAGCTGAGGAAGCCTGGAATCACTGACCAGCTTAACAATATGGCTGGAAACTGATGTGGGTACTAATAACCAATATATGCCATGCAAGGCTAATATTAATAGCTTTTAGCTTCTGTGACATTCTGTGTCCCCTTCGCTGCCTTTATGGTGTCTGTGCTTGACAAAGAAATGCAGTCAGTGTGTCCTTGATACTCAGATCCAAGGGTGATTAAAGGACTCCAGAGCTGTTTCTTATAACAACACTGCCAGCATTAGACACGCTCACTGAATACACCTGTTCAGGAGCAGCTTGGAGGCCCTCAGCAGATCCATGGAGCTGCAGGTGGAAGAGCTGAAGTCATTTTTATGTGAAATAGTATGGAAGAGGGCAAAACCTAGATGTTATTATGCTTCATTCATGGAGGAAGCATGCTGTGCTACACCAAGTGTGTGCTACCACAGAAACTGCAGACAGAAAAACCTGTGAAATTATGTGTAGATTAGTAATTAGACATGAATATACACAGTTTAAACAAACAAATAGTAGATGTGAGCTATGAACAACTGAGAAGGTAAAACACTGCAATAGTCTTGTCCACAGTGCCTTGAAGCAGAGATGCATTTATTTGCCATGCCTGACCTTTTGAATATGGTAAAACACAAACGGCATAAATGATCATAGCTGCGATTTCTGTAAGTAATAACTCTTGTCTCTGTGGTAGAGTAATGTGTTCATTTTCTTTTTATTCTTAAACAGGAAATATGCGTTGTCAGTGAACGTTGTACCAGCTGACTGACTGTTGGAGTGCCAAACTGAGACTTTGTAGGGGATGGAGAGGCTTAGTCAATTAAATCCAGTAGGCTGCAGCCTGACAGCACAGCAGGAAGAGGCAAGCACACAGCACAGCACAGCAACGGTGAGTCTCACTGTAGCTTTGGACAAAGGACAAGGAGTTGTACTAAAAGTAGCTGGACCTTCAAGACAGCAGGTGAACAGCCATGTTTTCATGTTGTGTAGATTTGAGAAATTTGACAGAGGCAGAAAGCTTTTAACTGACTTTGTTTTTTGTGTTTTTTTTGCAGTTTATTTATAAACTATTATGCTTAGTTTATCATTTTGTGATAAAAGTAAAATTGTCCAACTTTGTTATATCAAGTCATAACAGCTGAACACACTCAGCTTTTGTTTGCATCCACCCTCTTCATCCTTTCTTCATTGCTTGTGCTCATTTGGAGGTTTGGTCCTTTTTAGCCAAAACAGAACTGTACGTCACATTTCCTTTAGTAATCTGCTTATCCATAATATAGAAGTGGGTGTGCTTACAGGTGTTTTTACTGTGGATGTTGACAGCTTTGTCTGACTGCTTATCTCCAGATGCACCGGCAGAACTATCATGTGCACCACTGAAAGGATATTTTTTTGGATACCTTCTTTTAACAAGAAATGCAAAGTTATGTTTAGAAGTTAAAAACAAATGTCATAGTCATTCAGATAAAATGCATGTGTTTTAAAATATATTTCCTGGCTCACCAGCAGGTTATTGAAACTTTATTTTGATCTTGAACTAATGAGCAAGAAAAAACAACAACAAAAAAGCCAGATTGCCTCTATAAGCAGTCATTTCAAAAATATAACTTTATAGACTTCTTAAATGTTTTTAGATTGAACTGTGCATTTCAATATGTGGCTTTATCCTAAATATACCGGATTCCCTTTGTTACATTAGTATCTGTACAGCATATTAAAACAATTTAATGTCCTTACTTCTCCACCGCTGTCTGTTTCCAAGTTCAAGGACGACTTCTTTTAGTCGCACAAACGTCAGTCAAGTTGCCTCGCAGTTGTCTTGTCCACAGTATTGGAATAAAGGGGCAATTTTCTGATGATATTTTGGTTCCTTAATCATTAAAGTACCAACTGTGATTATTATCATGGAAAAATGAAAGTTTAAAAAAAAAAAGAGAGAAAGAAAAAAACTGCTGTCCCCCTGGTGACCTTGGATGTTAAGCCACCTCATTACCTGCTCATGTTTACATGCTCAGAGCGCACAGAGTTTTCTGATGGTAATCCAGTAGCACTCAGGGATAATGAATGGATGGTCTCACCATTGCATTTGCAGTTGGATTGTATTTTCAATGCCTCATACCTACTTTCTGAGTTACATAAATTATGTCTTAGCTCAAGCAGTACTGCATGCTTAATACAGTTTTTACAATGCAGCATATAGTTTTTAACCATTTCCAAATGTGTATGATGCATAAAATTCAATGTTGGCTAAATTATGTATAATTCAGATTCTGTTACTGCCTGGTACTATTTAATAATAGCAATATTATAGCAGTAATATAGGCCTATGTTTTATACTATGCTTATGTCAGGGAAAATGCTGGTAACCCTGCTTTAAAAGATAAATTCTTAATGTTTAAAAATAGAAATCAATCTCAAAAGAACAATAACAGTTGTTCTACAGAGACTTCCTGTTAGATACAAAGTTGATGTTCATCTGTAGCACAGGTGCAGCAGATGGGAGCAGCGTTAAGGGATTACAGTAACTCCTTAACAGTCTGCAGTCAGTCAGTCAAGTTTGGCATCGGATTATAGTGCAGCGTCCTCCATTTGGGGAGGAGGGTGGAGGGAGAGGAGCTCTGTGCAGCTCACAGTTCCTCCATCCAGCCCTGAGTCACATGCGCTCTGTGCCACTGCTGCAGCTGACTGGATACCTGCCTGTCTGGAACGCACAAACTGTGACTGTCGGAGGTGTTGTGGATGCAGGGGGTACGCAGCTCGGTGGCAACACACCTTAGGTTTCCATTCAGTTTGCCATGCTGATTACATGGTGGTATTTTTACCTTGCAGCTCGGAGCTTCGTCGAAAAATGCAAGTATTGCTGCTGGTTTTGTGCCTCACTGTATGTCGTTTCAAGGTGAACTCTGCAGAGAGATAGCGTGTTAAGTTAGAGCAATTCCATTTGTTCTTGTCACGGATCGAGATGTCAGAGGAGTCGTGCTTTTATTAGTGCCGCTGAGATAAATGTCAGTCTCTGTAGTCCCTGTACACTCTGACTGAATGCAGTATTTATGAAGTTGGAGCACGCGAGGCTGCACACAGGACTGTTTGCTTCTGTTGTGTCTGTGTGAAATGTTTGTCGTGTATCAACAGCCGGCATACTGCCTGACCAGAAACACCATTCCCTTTCTCTTTTTCTTTACACTCTTCAGCACTGAACATGGCTTCAATCCTGCAGAAGTTGATCACTCCGCTGTTCAGTGGTCCTCCTGAGCCCCCTAGGAATAAAGTGACAGTGGTAGGCGTGGGCCAGGTTGGCATGGCCTGTGCTGTCAGCATCCTGCTCAGGGTAAGAGTCCCACTAGTTCTGCCTCTTCTTAGATTACCTTCCTGCCTGCTGGTGTTACTGGACGGGGTAATACCCAGGTCCTCCTAGACTGACACTGGATTACTGATCTCTTGGTGTCTGATCTGGGTATTATCCCCCCACTGTCCTTGTTACAGAGGAAACTAAGACTAACTACTGCAGTTTAGCTTGGCTTTTGTTACTCAGCTGAAATTGGGCAGCAGCAGCACCCTGCCTATCGAGTACTACAAGCAGCAGGTTTACCTTACTGTTATACTTCAAAATGAGAAATCCCTTTAACTAGATTTTAATACCCATTATACTGTGTGTACATCTTGTTTTATCTGAACTGAGTTTAAACTTCTAAGTTGCAGCTATTTTAAGTACTAGCCCCAATTGCAAAAGGCAGTTATGCTGCTGAATGTGTGTACTGTGAGCGGAGGCATTGATGTGTGGATTGTTCTGATCTCCCTGATGTTTGCAGGAGCTGGTTGATGAGCTGGCCCTGGTAGATGTGATGGAGGACAAGCTGAAAGGAGAGATGATGGACCTGCAACACGGCAGCCTCTTCCTGAAAACCCCCAAAATAGTCGCAGACAAAGGCAAGTTTATATCCCTCACATGCCGTGAAACTCAATCTCATAACTCCGATTGAATTAACACAGGTCCAGTATTTACATAGTGCTGCTAACTGGCAAGCACTTGAAAACTTGAAAGTGAGGAAAAATCTGTTCACTGTTATGACAAACTGAATTCCCCTTTATTTTTTTTGTCCCAGATTACTCCGTTACAGCTAACTCCCGCATCGTCGTGGTGACAGCTGGAGTCCGTCAGCAGGAGGGGGAGAGCAGGCTGAACCTCGTGCAGAGAAACGTCAACATCTTTAAGCACATCGTCCCCCAGATTGTCAGATACAGTCCTGACTGCATCATCATTGTTGTTTCAAACCCAGGTACTGGCTGCCACACTTCATTCTGTTTTCTCTGTCAGACGTAAGGACATACAGTATTCACCCTTTAGTGCTGCTAAAATCGCTCTCTAACAGTCGATGTGCTGACCTACGTGACCTGGAAACTGAGCGGCCTTCCCAAGCACCGCGTCATCGGGAGCGGCACCAACTTGGACTCCGCACGCTTCCGTTTCCTGATGGCCGACAAACTGGGAATTCACCCCAGCAGCTTCAACGGATGGATCCTAGGAGAACACGGAGACACCAGTGGTGAGGATTTGTGGATTTTCTGCTTTGTTGGTCCTTTAAACTAACTGCCTGTAGGCAAACAAAAAGAAACAGTGTGTTTCTAGGATGGCGTAGACTGTGTTAGGTGTGTGGAATGTGGATGAAGGCTGATTGTTCCAACATGTGTGTTAGTGCCTGTGTGGAGCGGAACAAATGTGGCTGGAGTCAACCTGCAGCTTTTAAACCCGGATATCGGCACCGACCTCGACGACGAGAACTGGAAAGAGACCCACAAGATGGTGGTGGACAGGTAAGCTGGAGGTCTCTTAATTTGCTGTTTATTTGCTTTGTTGATTAAATCCTCTGAGGTTTTTCAAATCACCTGCTCGTAGTGGGAAGATCTCTCCTCATGTGTCACATCACTCTATGCTATGACAACACACACACATCTAAATATTTATTATTATTCTGCCTATTTAAGTCAGGGTTTTCCTGCATGGAGGAACTTTTGTACCTTCCAAGAAAATTATGCCAAAGGAAAACCAGTGCCAAAATAAGAAGCCAGAATAGTGAACGTTTATTTAATGAAATGGTCAGAAATAACAGAAAAATGCATTATGTCTGTCAAAGAATGTAATACAGACTTCTTGTCTATACTTTACACAGACTGATCATGCTAATTTTCGTGTGGTCATGCCTCAATGGCCGATTCTGAGCCAGGAAAAACTCTTTAAATGAGTGGCAATGTGAGATTAAAGTAAAAAAAAAAAAAAAACTTTTCATGAACTTGTATTTTTAAATTATAAGAATGTTCAGCATATTTTTTAAAGACAGTATCTCTGAATACTACATTACAACGTGATATTTATGGCCTATCATTTTCATCCATATTGCTTGCCCCTGACACCTGCACAAAAAGTATTAAATTAATGGCACAACAATAAGGCTTTTTGTGGAAATTACGTTTGTAAGATTGCCTTATATTTAGACTTTGAACGCTGTCCCTCTGTCCAAGTCTCAGACTCTGTTGCTGTCACACACTCCCTCTCTCTGTTTCTTTTATCAGTGTAGAGGACACAAGCAGCACTCAGAGGGAAAATCTGTTTTGAACAGTTTTGTTGAGTTCTAAGAGTTTATTTGTATCTCTTCACATCACAGCTTTAAGACAATTCAAATTTAGGTAACAATAACAAGTCAAAACAGCTCCACTGTCCAAACTTGCTTTTTTGGTATCTAAGCCATGTGTTGTGTCTCTTAGTGCCTATGAGGTGATCAAGCTGAAGGGTTACACCAACTGGGCCATCGGTCTGAGTGTCGCTGACCTAACTGAGAGCCTCATAAGGAACATGAACAGGATTCATCCCGTCTCCACCATGGTGATGGTAAGAGGCGTTCACGTGCACACACATTCATTCGTCCTTTGAGTCATTCAGGTTTACTGTATGTATGTCAACAGCTTAATAATTTTTTGTACATTCAAAATGTATAAGGTGAAATCTGATGAATAAAATCCAGTTTTAGTCCCAGTTTTGTTTTTAAATTGAAACTTTCCAGTTATAACATTACAATAGTCAGATTAACCTCCCTAATTAATACCACTATAGGGTCTCAGTCTTAACACACATTATGATTGATTGATTGATTGATTGATTGATTGATTGATTGATTGATTGATTGATTCCGCCCTCTTTACCCTAATATTTAAAGTTGTTAGGCTAATTTGTAACACCAATCAATTGCTTTCTTCATTTTTTTTTTCTGGAAAACATGAAATGGCTTGACTTTCTTCCTAGTTCCCACTTTCACTTTTCTCATTTTGGACGTAACTCAAATATTTGCAGTTCAGATCCAGTGTAGCACTAGTTTTTGCTTATGACGGTATATCCACATACAGACCATGTGGTTCTGCATCAACAGGGCATGTATGGGATCAGTGACGAGGTGTACCTGAGTCTGCCCTGCGTGTTGAACAGCGGAGGCGTGTCCAGCGTGGTCAACATGACCTTGACAGAAGACGAGGTGGCTCAACTGCAGGCCAGTGCCAGCACACTGTGGGACATCCAGAAGGACCTGCAGGATGTCTAACTGACCAGAAGAGGGCGACATAGCAGCATCTTCCTGACTGCTCATGGCCTTCAGTAATTTCACTCTGCATTCACTACCTACCAGACAGCTCCACCGTCCACACCTTCAACCCACGGCCCTCTGTAGATTCTCTGGTGTTGAGGGGTTTAAACCTGTCAGATTTAGCTGTAGGTGTCAGTTTGTACACTTGTACTCGCTGGAGAGAAAAACCAAAGGTGACATAGACTGAGAGAAATGCTCCGACTCATTTATCTTCAGTTGTGTAGCACTGTGGGACCGTGTGTCACTCATGTTGCTTTGAAGTGTAATAAAGCAAGCTGGTTGGTGCTTGAACAAGACTTGAATTTTTTCAGTTATTAATTGATGAATGGAAAATATACTGCATGATAAATTTTGTAACACAGAGAAGTACTGTACTATAGACATCTATCATCTGTTTGAGCACATGAGCGGGCTAAAGCTGAAGGTGAGCAGCAGAGCAACAAGTGTACTGAAACATTCAAGACCAGGTGATGATAAAGTGAAGTAAATTCTAAGATACTGTGGAAACTGATTTACAGACCAACTTCTTCTGTGGATCATTAACTTCTGTCAATGGATGAAGTCAGTCTTTTTCTACATACTTGTTTTGTTGATCTAAAATCCTTTTTATTGACACAGTAAATATTTGATTTGGATTTACCTTTAATGCTTGTTCAGCCCTACATGCAATAATTAACATTTTTCTGACCTTTGTCATTCTAACAACAGCAGTAAAACTTCATCTCCTGTAAATCTCAGCTGCTCACCTCTGCTTGACCCAGACATGACTCTCTCAGTGACCCCCGTGTGGACAGTGTGATGATGTATGACTGAATGTCGTTCTGCCGGGTGTTAATCACTGTGTGGGGTGAATGAGTTTTTGCTTGAAGCATTTTTTTTTTTTAATAATCTTGTGAGAAGTGCCGCTGTTAAAGGAATCCCTTCATGTTTCACACTGAAAACTGCAAGCTAACGTAAGCAAGAAACTAATATGAATCAGAAGTAAACAGCAGCAACTTGCAGACAAGGCATTTTATTTATATAGCATATTTAATTATAAGTAAATGCAAACACATAATGAAAAGTGTAATCAATATAATGAAATGCAACAACCACATAAGAGGAAAAAAATTAAGTGGCCTTTGATCACCTTCACAAAAGGTTTATATTCAGCTTTTGGTAGTCTGGGTAATGATCTGGATTGTCTCCACCTGAGGAAGAAAATAAAGATGTTGAAACTGCAAAGACAGTGGTCAGTCAGGGGGGTGGGGGTGATGACTTGCAGAGTTTTACCTTCTTCTACAGCTCGCTGCAGGAGGTCCAGAAGAATTAAAGAATTCAGAGATGATCCCAGTCCATCGCTGTTCTGGTTGTGAGTCACTGCAAAGAAGCATTTAGAAAAGAAATAAGGAATCATACGATCCAGACATGTCCTCCAAAGAAAGAAAATACAAATCTGTGTGAAGAGTCACACGTATGTAAGACCGTTCTTCCTTCTAATGGTAGAATACATCTGTAGATAAATGTGTCCCCTTTGAAAGCAGACTCAAATTTTGGTGAGATAAATACTTGGTATCAATCATCAACGTTGGTAATATAGGAGTTTGTTCATGTTATACCAACAATCCTTACAAAAATCCACAAGTGAACCACTCATTCACTTCAGGTTTTGTCTTTTACTGTAATCCAAAAGGTGTCCACATTATGAAAAACAATGAGCTGTACCAACAGAAGGAGGACCTCATTTGGTGCCATTTGTCTAGTTTTAAAGTAGGAAACTGCACATACAACATCTTGAATTCTCAAATGGGAAGAGATGATGATGCCAGAAAACCACTCCCAGTTCAGCTTCCTCCGATTAAAAGACAGACAAACCTTTTTTTAGAAGTTTGTTTATTATTCTCTGTCCCCGGTATTCAGAGATTCTATTTCTTCCTCTTCAGGTGGAAGTGTTTCCTGATTTAACATCAAACAGGTCTTTAATAAGAAACAGCTGTGACTGCTCAACCAGATGTGCATCCAGAGCAAAATAGAACTACTGTTATAGATGTGCACACAAAGTCTTCAACATGTGTTAAAGAATTGACATTTAAATAAACCTGCTGATTACAAACAGAAAGAAACTCCAAATCTGTCATTTGATCTGTCAGTGTTTAAGAACAACAATATTTATAAGATTTCTGTTGTATATGCTGTTGATTAAAGCCAACCTTTAAATAGTGTTGCAATTAGTTCTGGCAAAATGTCTAATGTTAGATTGTAAAATTAGAATATTGTATTACTGATTGTCAAAATGTATAACCGATGCACAAAAAAAAATGCATCAACACACTTAGGGCGAGAGCGTCATTAATACCTTTATGGCAAATTAAAAACCATTCATTACACAAGAGTCACAATACAGGTCTGCATAATGAAGAGACAGAGTTAAACCTCCAGTGCAACATCATTTCCACAAGTATAACTTACAGTAGAAATGGTAAACATGAGAAACTACAAAATAAAAGTAATCCTTCATATATGGTGCAGCAGTCTATGCACTCATTGAGGAAAGTCCTGGTAAAAGAGTAATAGCTGCCTTTACAATTAAAGTTAGCATTGTGTAACAGTCATAGCTGAAACAGCTTTTGCTGCAGTCTGTAAGTAATGAAGGTAAAGTGCAAGAAGTCCAGGAAGTGGTCGAGACAGTTATATTTAGCAGGCTCGCAGATTGGAAGCAAGAAGCTGTTCTGAAGACTGTTTATGTTTCAGTATCTTGGTTTACTTCAGTCACCATAAAAGAGATGCAGCTTGAATGAGAGTATCTGAATATAAACTTGCCCCAGTAACAACCCTTGTCTTAATAAGTAATGCTCTTGGAACAGTGCACTGACAATAACTGTAATAACTGAGAACTAAACTCTCATTTTTAAAACTTTTCTTAAAACTATGCCTGATGAAGGCGAAGATGCCTCATGGTGGTAAGAATAAGACAGTGGGAATAGTAGAGAATGTAGGGACTGAGGAAGAGCATAGCTGGCAAGATTGAACAGGGTTATGGCCACAGGTGTTAAGTTTTAAAAGATACTATATACATAAAAATAACCACACAAGGCATGACACTATTCAGGTCTAAAAATAATCCACACTTTAACAGCAAGCAAACAGTCAGACATGAACACGTCACTGTTGCTGCAGGTGGCCTTAAACGGATTCGGTTTTATAAAACATAATTTCCCCTCATGATGAAATAAACTCCACTGTGTAAAAACAGCCTGGAAGTGTCACACCTTACATGAAAGTGATGCATAAAGCTGACATTTAAACACTGAACCTAAGTAGCCATAACACTGTTCACAAACCTGTCAGCCTTGTTTTCTCTAGATTGGCACCAGCCGTCCACCTGCATCTCTGCCACAGAAGATGATCTTCATGTCTGGCTGCAGGTGAAGGTGGTGCAGGTTCTCAATCACTGCTGCAATGAGGCTGACACTTGAGACATCACCCAGGTCCTTCCATCACATCCACTGCATGACTGAGTGAGATGAGAGGGACATCCAGCACTGCTCTTCTTCATACAGACTACATGAAGAAGGGGTGAAGGCTTTTCAGATGCGGATGCAAATGCAGATACCATGAACACTATGACTGTTCCCAATGGTCTCTGTAGCTCTCTCAACCAGATGTAGCTGTCCCCCAATGATCCAGATCATGGCTGAAAGGAAAAGACATTATAACAGTGATTAAAATATCTGCAATGGTTCTTGTATCTGGGCTACTCGGTGGTTAGCACCGTCGCCTCGCAGTCCCGATTAGGACACCCAGGATCTTACTGTATGGTTTTATCCTGTGATGCTTTCTTCGTCTTATTGAAATGCTTGTATTTTCCTGTGTAACAATAAGACAATTGTCCTTCCACAGCTGGATATTGAAGTATATTATATTATTTTGTATTCTAATGAATCATAATTTAGGCTATAGAGTAAAGGGGAAACAAAACAGCTCTGCACCTCTGTGGTATTGTGGGGAACACATGATATGATGGTCAGCCTCAGTAACATTACTTTTCCTGAAAGAAAAAACAAAATAGTTACAACAGACTGACACAGAACCAGCTAACATTAGCCTACAGTCTGTGCTGCTAACAACTGCGTTAAGATAACTCACAATACACTGAACTGTGTTTTTAATCATTTAACTGGGAAAACACGCGTTAATCAGAAACAATTTACTGTGATGTAGCGTTAGCTTGGTTTCATGACCTAGTTTCTATCTGCTGCTCATCCTGAACAGCACATCGAGACGTTAACAGTTAAAACACCAATAACACAGCATATAAACTTAACTATAGAGAACAGATAGCTAGCTAGCGACGTTTACAGACTCCGTTGTTCATTTCACAATCACTGTAAACACTCAGTTAGAATTGTAACCATACATTTGCAGAACAACTTTAAAACAGAGTGTTAGATTTTGTTGTACTATAAGTGGCTACATGCATTTTCATGTTTAATTACACACAATAACTTCAGCTACAATAGCGTATGGTTATGTGCTTTTTAATTGACAATAAAGTTTACCGTGACTTATGGAAGGTAATGTTGTTACCATAAGCTGCATGCAGTAGCAGCGCCTTCACACAGCAGGAGCAGGATTCAGGCCGGTACAAGTGGGCCACCTCGGTGTCCTCAGGTGTTCTGTGTATCCTCAGAGGTCATTGGGTTAACCCCGCCCCTTTCCCGGCCTCTCTTCTAAATATGGTCACTTCCGACTACAAAAAAAACAACATGGCGACCTGTCAAAGCTGCAGTGGCCAAGTGCAAAAAAATGAGCACAAAAGAAGTCGTAGCAGTCAAATTTATCCTAGAAGATTGTTCCACGGCGGGCAGACAGGAAGTTGAGGTGTTCAAAAAACTGAGGAAGCTTGACCCAGAGAAGAGCAATGTGGTCAAATTTATTGACCATTTTACATATAAGAAACACATTTGTCTGGCTTTTGAAATGTTCTGAGCAAGTATGCATGACTATATGACTCTCGGCCACCATTTCATAACCATGAAACACTTTTCTTGTGGCCCCCCAAACCACCGTAGCAAGATGCAGGCTGCCTGAGTTACCAGTTCAATGTTTTGTGACTTCCACTGAAGACTGAAGCGTTAGTGGTTGGACTTTCAGATCCAGATTGTCTGGAGAAATCTAGAATATTCTGTCAAAGTATATATTTATTCATAGAACAAGGCTCTGCTGAGGGTGCACAAGTAAGCAGCAAGATTTAGGGACATGTTTTGTTGTGCTCTTGAACAGGACTAATTCTATCTAATAATATAAAACAAAAAAATACAAATAAATCTGACTTAACCCACATGACACTGAACTGCAAACATGACAAATTAATTTTGTCTCCCAATCCTGAAAGTTTCGGAGACACAGTGAAGAAAACACAAAGGTATAGACTAGGCCTTCAGAGCCTCAAGGGCCTCAGGCAAAACATCGAGTTCCTGTACCTCGCACCTCTTAGTCTGAGCCAGACGGTGGAGTAACACTAAGAAGCGTGAGTTCCTGTACCTCGCGCCTCTTAGTGTTACTCCACCGTCTGGCTAAGAGAAGCCATTTGGAGACCCTTTGGATACAATGAACGTTATCAGTCAGAATGTGAAACCTCAGGACTGAGATATAAACAAAGTGATGGTAGCAGCTAGCTGGTACTAGCAGCTAACAGTTGATTCTAGCTAATGCTCGCTAGCAGCCGGTGGTATGCTAGCAAAGATTCAGACAACAGGATAAAGTGACGGTTTTAGTTTTATTGTAAT